>NC_087349.1:64333875-64636905 GCF_030014295.1 Loxodonta africana | reverse complement strand
GGCTAAATCAGGAGTTACATAATAGTAGAAATACATTACCAACCACCACCACAGAATGGAGTAGGGATGGAGAGACAGGGTGTCAATCCAATCCAAAATGTTAGGACAAAGAAGAGTACAAGTATTTGAGTAAAATGTATTCTAAATCTGAGACTTAGGTTATTTTAACATCTAAAGAATAGTTTACTCTCAACATATATTTTGACTCAATCTCTTATTTTCATTTTTATAAAGTAATAGAAGTGTCTCATTTCACTTTTCCACTGTTTCACCAAAGGTTAAAAAAATGTAACTGAAGTAATTACCTACATAATTCAGACACCCAAACCCTGCTTTTACATTCAATAGAAATTATTTAGCCTGGCTTTCTAATCTAATCAGGTCTTTAAGAAATTGGCTCACCTCTTCAGTTTACTAACTGCTTAAATACACAGTGTTACACCTTGGAAACTTAATTTAAAAAAACTTACATAACTACTCAGTTGGCCTCTTATCCAGCAATTTTTTTTTTAATTGGATAAATCTTTTCTTAAGAAGTCAGTTAAATTATAAATGTCTCAAAAAAAACACTAAAATATAAGAAGATATAAAACTTCTATTATCAAATTATAAAGGAGTTTTAATAATCCTGATGTTTTGTTTTGTTTTTACTGAGTTATTTCCTCCAAAGTTGCCATATACACATTTGGGTTATGTCTACCTAGTCCCAACAACTGCTTCTAACAAAATTTTCTGGTATTTTAGTTATAAAGAAGACCAAACATCAGAAGGTAAAAGTTTTCCATCTGGAAACACAGATGACAAATTCTTAGGCCTCTTGCCCACGACTGTCTAAGGTAATGAACCTCTGATTCAATTGAGTTAACTATGTTAACTATTTTTTAAACAAAAAAAAAAAACTTATACAAAAAGGTATGTGCTATCTCACCTTTAAGTTAGGATACTATGTTATTTCAAATACAAAAGGTGGCAAGAGATCTGCACTTCAAAGGACAGTTAATTTGTTACAAGGAAAAAGATGATGGAAATCTGAGTAACAACCCACATGTATGTAACAGAATAAAGAGTAGTTGGTAAAAAATAAGTTAACAAAATCAGAAGAAAAAAAAATTATTCTAAACATGTTTCCCAAAGGAAAGGACATTTTTTAAAAATAAGGAATGGTCATACATAATAGTGGCATATATTTCATTTTGTAAAACATTTTTATATTTCTCACATTGCTATAAAAGCCCCATAAATATCCCTTTTAATGACTGCATAAAATAGCATTTAGGGAAGATATCTAAAATGTTCCACTTTTAGGGTAAGGATATATAACTTTTCACTAGTATAAATAATGCTACAGAGAACACTTAGGGTCATGGTTTCATGGGACATCTCAGTTCATTGGCCTAATCATATGTTCAGTGCGTCTGTCCTACCTTCTAGATCACTGTGTAGTGCTTTGTGCCTTTTAGGTTATTTAGATAGGGTACACTGTAAGAAGTAGGTCTCAAAGGATAGGAACATATTTTGATTTGGGGTAGAGAAAATACCTCTTCCCTTCCTGTCATATTTGATGTAAAAGGAATATTACTTTTGCTATAGCTAAGACTGTGTACTCTTACAGAATTTAATTTTCCAATTGCCAACCATTTATGTGGTTTCACTGAATTCACAATTTTTTCTTTTAAGCAAAACTAGAGAGGCCACTTATCTGCTGAATAGAATATAATCAACTATTTTATTTAGGATAAATAGCAGAGGCACAGTCAAAGTTAGATTTACAAGAGAAAAAGGTTTCAATAAGAAAAACATTTCTAACTTTGTCAATTACTTGATATTGTCTTCTGATTGATACTTTATCAATATTCTTCCATTTCCCATTGGTTAAGGGTAGGGCTGCACAGCTGATTACTGTAATTGCTGTCAGTAAGTTGTACACCTGTAAATGTTGAATTGGCAAAAGTTGTGTGATATATTTAAAACAGTGACCAAAAAAAAAAAAAGTAGTTTCTGAGGCTGCTATGTACACACAACCAAAAGCTCATGGGCTTTGGTTCCTTGGTTTGGAGGTTTAGGGTCATGGTTTCATGGAACATCACAGCTAAGTAGCCTAATAATATGCTTAGTGCTTCTGTTCTAACTCCTAGTTCATTGTGTAGTGCTTGGGGGTCTTAAAAGCTTGCAAGAGGCCATCCAAGGCACAATAATTGGTCTCTATTCACCTGGAACAACAGAGAAAGGAGGAGAGTCAGGAATAGGAGGAACATATGGAACGTGTGGCTAATTGCCTCCATGAACAACTGCCTCCTTTGCCACAAGACCAGAAGAACCGGATGGTGTCCAGCTACCATTACTGAACATTTTGATCAAAGATTCCATAGAAGAATCCTGACCAAAAGGGGGAAAATGCAGAAAAAAATTTCCAATTCTCATGGACTCCAGGCTTCCTGGATCTATGAAGGTTAAACTCCTGAAATTATTCCCCTGAGATCATCTTTAAACCTTAAACCAAAAATATCCCCTGGAGTCTTCTTAAAATCAAAAAATAGTTTAGCTTAACTAGTAAAAAATGTCTGCCTTGAACATTTTGCTCTTTTAAGAACTACCTATATGGAATCAAATTGATAACGGCAATTCAAAAGATGGATAGAGACCTTAGGAAGCAGTGAAATTTATGCTAATGGGGAAGGAACATCTCAGAAAAGGAGGGTGAGAATGGCTGCACAACTTGAAGAATGTAATCATAAGGTCACTAAATGGGACATGTAGAAACTGTTGAACTGGTGTACATTTTGCTGTGTAGATTCTGAACAACAAAAAAAATATTTTTAACATATTCTTCCATTTCCAAATATCTTATTTTTACTGTTAAACCTCACTGGCCTCTTACTTTGAGGTCACCAAGGAACCAGATAGCTCATGTTGTCAATTACAGTTTATGGTTAAGGGGAAGGTGGCCCAGACAAGAAAGCAGCTCCTTGGTTCCTGTCCAAACCCTGGCTGGCCATCTAAAACACTGGAAAGTAGTGGATACTTTTAGAGCATTTAAAGATTTGACAGAAGCCAGTCCAGTTACTAGAAAGACAAAACAATTTACAACTAAAAGAAGCATAGTTTTTTTAAAAGCATACATTCTATCCAAAAGTCAGAGTCATAAATCTCATCTCTAATATCAGTATTTTATTCCACCTATTTTTCTTTTTTTATGACAATAACTTTAATCATTTAGAGTATGAAGTCAGGTGGACAAGAATATTCGGGAAGGGGGAGAAAACAGAACAGGCCCTTCTAGAACTTGAACAACGGACCTATAGATTTAACAAAAAATAAGATACGACTGTGGAGAAAGCGGGCACACCTTAAAGGAACCTATCTAACATATCCAATATTACTCAACTAAGGGTTATAAAGTTTTCCCCATTTGTCAGAATTTTCATCATTGTATTCTCTTCCTGCTGGGCTCTAGTGGCACAGTGGTTAAATGTTAGGCTGCTAACCAAAAAGTCAGCAGTTCAAATTCACCAGCTGCTCCTTAGAAATCCTATGGGGCAGTTCTACTCTGTCCTAAAGGGTCACTATGAGTCAGAATCAACTGGACAGCAATGGGCAGTGGGCTTGGTCTCAAGTTAGTTTCCAAAGCTATAAAGAATTGTGCAATCCTCCTTTCACTGAATATCTGAAAAGACCTATCACTTCCCCTCCTCCCACCTGCGAAATTTTCAACATACATATCTCATTTTTCTCAAAATTTTCTCATGTACATCCATACATGGAAATGCCATCAGCTATTAGAATTAAGTTAACAAATAATCCGAAAGGAAATGTTATGATGCCATTCTATATACACAGCAGTAGAGAGAAGTTTGTAGAAACCCTCAATCATAAGAAGCCCTCCTCAGTAATAACCATAACAATTTCTAAAAACCTCAATTTTGCTTCATGTTTGCTACAGAAATATGGACACCTGTGTGAAAAGACTAAAAACAGAAAATTATATCTATTAGAATAACTCCGTGTGTGTGTGTGTGTGTCAACCGTGGCAAACCACGTAAGATGAGGTTTTGCCTGAAAACACTAAACACAAACCGCAGGCTGAAAATAAAATCACAGAAAAAATGCTAAAAAGAAAATTTTCAGTAAAAGCAAGTCTAGAAAAAAACAAACATTGTACAGTGGGCCTCCCTGCCTAACAGGGCATATGGAAAGAGAACACTCTACCAAGGAAAAAGTATCTGACATTTGAGATCAAAAAGCTAGTCTCTTCTGGCTATTATTTTCCTTCTTTCGACTATATACAAAAGAGATAAGAACTTTGAGCAATCACCTCCCACTATCCCATTATTCCCTACTACAGCTACACATCGATTTATTGAATAGTTGTATACTTGTATATTACCTTGCACACTAAACTAGAAGATCCACAGAGGTGACTTCTGTTGTTAACCTTGGAATACATGGCGGTTAGCTCAGAGCCTGGTACATGACTGCCACTCAACAAAGTTTAACTGTATGAATAAATGGCTCTGTCATAAATATTTCTTAAATTATCTGATGGTATAGATCGTTTTCTTATGACTAGTGGGCTCTAATACTCAGTACTTTTACCACAATTCTCATAAGAACTCCCCCAAAAGTTAGTTACTTTTATATACACTGTCATAGTAAAGCATCCCAAAGAGTTATAGAGCACTCTGGAGATCACATAGACCAGGATTTTTCAAACAAGCAAATCATAACCCAGGGCGCAACGTACCACTACCATTGAGTCAATTCCAACTCACAGCGACCATATAGGAAAGAGTAGAACTGCCCCATAGGGTTTCCAAGGAGGAGCAGGTGGATTCAAACTACCGACCTTTTGGTTAGCACCCATAGCTTATTGTAGCTCTTAACCAACATGCCACCAAGCAAGTCATAACCCAGAAGTATGTTATAAAATCAATTTAGTTCATGACCAATTTTTTTTAAGTTAATTAGAACAGAAAACATTAGAATGCATTGCACAATGTAAAGGTATTATTTCATGAAACTTTTCTTTTATTACATTTTTGTTTTTTTTCTTTTATAGGAAACCCTGGGGATGCAGTGATTAAGTGCTATGGCTGCTAACCAAAAGGTCAACAGTTTGAATCCATCTGGTGCTCCTTGGAAACTCTATGAGGCAGTTCTATTCTGTCCTGTAAGGTTGCTATGAGTTAGAATTGACTCAACGGCAATGGGTTTGGTTTTTTTTTGGTTTTGGTTTCTTCCATATGTATCACATATTACATAGTATTGTATAACACACATATACACACACAAATAAATGTGCCAAGCTGTGAACTGGGCCAGGATGTACAATAAATTCTTTCTAAGAAGTATGAGTTGTAGTCAAAATTCTTTTAAAAAGACTGATCTAGACAATCACACCAATGGTTCTTCACAATTACCATGAATCTTCAGATCTAATATTTAGATCTTCACAGACAAGTACTAAAAGGTACTCCAAGCAAAAAAAAAAAAAAAAAAGATTTTTAAATTGTCAACCAGTATGAATTATATACAATTATTCCCTTCCTCTTATTACGTAATGGAGAATATGCTTACATAACGCCAAGGTAGAATTTGGCTTCCATTATGTGAAATAACTGGTCATAGGATATAGAAGATAGCTGCCCTGTATACGTAAAGAACTCACACAGTTATAACACAAAACAAATACTGAGTAATGAGCCTTGCTCTTCCACCTAAGCCACCAAAGAATTTGATATTTCCTCTGCTGGAAATTGAGAAGCAATAATTGCACACGGTTCAATGGGTATTCAGAAATCTTCTGTGGGTGACCTTGATAATAACAGATTGCAAGTAACTGCAAGTCAACTGAAAACAGCTTTCTAAAAACAAAAAAAAAAGTGTAAGTCCACATTATCTAGAAGTAACCTAAAATTACTGTCAAATCTTTGCATCCATTTGTTAAATAACATTTACTATTAGTGCTTATTATCATCCGTAAATACATACGGATAATACACTCAAACCACACATCCCATTGAGAGATTGCCAACAAAATTCACATGAGACAGCACTAATTCACGGCTGTACTGCCTTAGAAAGACTCAATGATGGAGATATATAGATATGCCCGGCCATTATTAATCTGAAATTAATTTATTACTGAATAACTAAAAATTTATCTGGAACTACAAATATGACAGAGTTGATTTACAAAATAGCAGGAGTCTGTGCAAACATGCAAATTCTAACAATAAAAGAAATGTCTGTCCCTTCATAATTTGCCCAGAAAGCTCCATAAACTTGACTTTAAAAACTCAAACTTGGTCATTAAAAATTCTGGTATTTTAGGAATAAATACTACTCTGCACATAAAAATCAAATGCATAGTGAAAAATGAATCCATCTAGAATTTCCAGAAACATTGAAAAGTTGAAACATTATTCAGAGTGCTTGCATGGGATTACTTCATTCTAAATATGAAAAAAAAAAAAATATGACCAGTGTTTATTTCAGGAAAAGGACTCAGCACTCCCTCCCCTCCCCCAAAAAAAAATCACAACAGAAGAAGTCTTGAGGAATGAAGTGGCAACACAGAATTTTCAAGCAATGTCTGAGAAAATGATGTTTCTAGGAAAAACATCATTCACACCTAAAATTATCTATTAGGCCATCAGAAATTTACTGAAGGGAGCTCCTATAGCATTTATTCATTCTTTCAAGCATTTATTCTTTCAATAGGCATTTATACACCATGCAAAAATTTATTTTATAGTCATAACTTGATGAAAAACATACAGGCTTAATGTTATTAGATAAACATAGTTTGGTTTTTCGGTAGAATTCAATCTCTGGTAAACTGGCACAACTTACCTTCCTAGATTATTCCTTAGCAAGATGTTCTGTAACAGCCCTTATACGTGGCTCAAAAAATGTGAAAGAAAGCATCAAAATCCAATACAACAAAAAAAATAGACAATGCTAAAATAATATTTTCTATAATTTTATATCTCATTGATAATTTGGTAGGTATTTTAATTTTTCGCCCTATTGCCAACTTTATTGGCAGAGGTCAAAACTGCAACCTACAGCTCTACGTGATTTTGATCAGAGACTCACCTTTCCCTAACCCTCAGTGTTCACATACTTTGCATCAGAATCTACTCTGAAGACTATCAGGACTAAACCCATCATGTTTTTTATCCCACTTCACATTAGTTATTTCAAAAAGCTTAAGAAGCCCACGTCCTCTTTCACCTCTGGTCTCTCGTCCCCAAATATTCTCTACGTTCCTTGATTGGCCCCATCACCAATCCCTCTTTAGCTCCTGAAACCCTGTCACCATGCCCTCAGGAACTCACTTGGCTTTAATTTCTCTAACTCCTGTCCTAAACCCACTCCACTCAGGCTTTTGTCCCCGCCTCACCAACTAAACTACCCTTGTCAAAGGTTACCAATGACCTTAATGCCACTCGATGCAAGGCTCAATTTTCATACTAGATGAGCATTTAGATGAGTATTAGCAGCATTTAGCAGAATTCATCATTCCATTTCTTTCTCGAAATACTGTTTTGTCTTCGCTTTGGGGGCACCATCTATACCAGCTCGTCTTAAAGCTCACTAGGTCCTCTCAGTCTCCTCCGCTGATTCCTTATCTCCCTAACCTCCCAATGGTGCAGTGCTCCAGGGCTCACACCTTGGACCTCTCTTCTTCTCCTAAATTCACTCTTTCATGACAATTCCCAAATTTCTATCTTCAACAAAAACATCTCCCATGAACTGCCTATTTAACACTTGTATTTGAATGCCTAATAGCTACCTCGAATTTAATATATAAGAGCATACTTTCAATACCCCCAACTCTCCCAAACCTCCATCTCCTATAGTATTCCCTATATCCAGGTGCTTAGGTCAAAAACCTTACTGATAGATATCTTTGACTCTTAAATCCCACAGCCAATCTGCTAGCAAAGTTGGCTCTACCTCCACAACACATTCAGACACTCACTTTATTATTTATACCATTACCCTGCAAGAAAATAAGTTACAAATGGGAAGGACCCATATCTATTTTGGTCACTGTAGTATCCCCAGCACCTAGAACAGAGCCTGGTACGTAGCAGACACTCAATAAACATTACTGAATGGATGATTAAATGAATGAGAGGTTCCAGATCCTCAACACCTAACCAAGAGCAACTGCACCAGTGTCAGGTATTCCTTCAAGCTGAACCTAAAACAGCCTTAAGCATTCTCATACGGAGCCCCTTTCACTTGAGTATACATTGAGCAACCATGGACAGTCAAAACAAAATATGGATTAAAAATAATGTTAATTATAATAGAGATAATTGACTATACATGGCTTAAAAAATTTTTAAGAGAGCATCAAAATCCAATAGACAATGCTAAAATAATATTTTCTATAATTTTATCTCTCCTTGATAATTTAGTAGGTATTTCAATTTTTTGCCCTATGTAACACCAATTATCACTATCCTTGCTTGCTAGACAACACATAATTTATCAAACAAGCTTTACATCATAAACCCTCATCGGTCTGTTTTAAGATAGAAAGTACTTCACCCTACTAATTAGTGCTGGTTACTAAATACAAGAACACTGGCCATTTTATAGCCAAACCTGTTACACGCGATCCTTGATTTATGAACATGCACTTACCAATAACCCTCATTAGAAAAGAAAGCCGAGAAGGAAGGGGAGAAGTGAAGAAAGAGGATGAGCGAGAAACTAGGACCATCTTTCTAAAATAGTAATCACCTGAAGAATAATAACCGAGAAAGGGCGGTGAAAGGGGAGGGAGGTTGTTTTGCAAATGAATAGTTAACAATTACTGGTTTCCCGCTTGACTAGTGAGATCCTCTGAGAAGATGCTAACCCAACAAGCAAAGATAATCTACTTCTTTCTAACTGATTTGGAAAGTATGTTCCCACAGAAACAATAAATACCAACATTTGTGAGATTGTATGGTTAATATTTAAGGTATATTTTGGGTTAAAAAGACTTGTAAGCTAGGCTGGGAATATAGCCAACGTCTTTTTCTTACCGTTTCAGTGAGGGGAAAAAATGTGTTCCAAGTTCCAAACAGCTGCCTTACACATAAACTTTTGAAACATAGCCGGCTCATGCTGGAAACTGTCTGTATATAGCTTAGGTTTCAGGGGATTCAATTTGGCCTGTGGCATTTCTGAGTATGTTCAAGAATGAGTCACTTTACATTAGGCCTCTTCCACTCAGATGGTGCAGTTGCAAAGACCTCCAGCTTATCCAGGGGTAAATTAACTTGCTTAACATTTTATAAAATCTGTGGCAAAGTCAAAAGAGGGCTTCAAACTGCCAGGCTTCTTTTCTTCATCTATGAATGGACCAGACTAAATTTCCTTTATCACAGTGATCCATACCACTTTGGCAGCTGAAGTACAATGCCACTGCTCATTTGATGTAGAGACCAGAGCTTTTTATATATTCAGACTCTACTAAATAGTACAACCTAGAATGTACTTGTTTTCCAAATTAAGTGGAATTAGAAGTAACTTTTGAAAATTTTAAAATACTAGCTAAAATTATCTGGCAAGTTCTCTGGGGGTCCTGCAAAATATGAACAAAGAATCACTTATATATGGTGAAATATTAGATACGATAAACAAATCTGTCTTGGAAGAAGGACAACCAGAATGCTCCTTAGAAGCAAGGATGGCAAGACTACGTCTCACAAACTTTGGACATGTTATCAGGAGGGATCAGTCCCTGGAGAAGGACATCATGCTTGGTAAAGTAGTAGAGGGTCAACGAAAAAGAGGAAGACTCTCAATGAAATGGACTGCAACAACAGGCTCAAGCATAACAACAATTGTGAGGATGGCGCAGGACATGGCAGTGTTTCGTTCCGTTGTGCGTGGAGTCACTATGAGTCAGAACCAACTTGACGGCATCTAACAACACAACAATAAACATAATAAGATGTCATCAACGCCTACACTGAAATAAACAGGAAGGAGAAGGCATAGGGCCAAATAAGACACTGACACAGTGTCACAGACTAATGCTCTAATTATTAGCACCGCTTCATTTATTTATGAATTATTGTAATGTGTCTCTACTGAATAGTTCAAATGGCTCTCTGAAGTGATGTAAGATAACGTTAGCCATCTCGGCAGCTGCTTGACTGTGCCACAGACATTTATGTACATTTCCCAGGGTTTGAAAAACAAAACAAGAAATGCCAATGTTCTTTTAGAAGAGAAACAAGAATAAACCTATGTTGAGCTGACCTAACTATAGAGACTCATCAGTGTCCTGGTTTTTCTAAGGTAAACGGTCTTGTTCTTCTTCCAGCACGCTTCCTGGATATGTCATGCACTTTCATGGCCAGACAGATGCAACCCATTGCAACACAAATATAAATTTTTACAGGACAACTCTTTCCATTTGGAGGGCCTGTCATCAAATTCATTGCAGTACATAATGACCCTGGTGGCACAGTGTTTAAAGCACTCGACTGCTAATGGAAAGGTCAGTGGTCTTGCTGGACAAATATGTAGCAGTCTGCTTCCATAGATTTACACCGTTGGAAACCCTATAAGGTCCTTACGGAATCAACTTGATGGCAGTGGGGTCTTTTTTAATGTAATGAACAAGCTCAACTTGTCCGAAACCAAACTCACTATTTCACCTCACAATTCTACTCTCCTTATTTACGTTTTCTCCATCTGTGGTTATCCCTGTACCTCTGGCTAGGAATTGTGGTTTAACACTTATATCATAATTGTCTCAAGGGTCTTTTCAAATGCAGATCTCTGCCCTCTTTCCAAAATCGGAACCTCTAAGGTGTCATTTGGGAGATTTTAACAAGCTATGCAGGTGATCTTAACGCACACTCAAGTTTGAGAACCTCAACCTTAGGTTTATCTCTGACCCACTCAGTTCATTCAGTATCTTGCATTCTTCCTCTCTCAAATCTTACTTTGCTACCGGAGTTCAGCAGCCTAAAACCACAATTTCCTAAATGGTGACCACATTTCCTCAAAAAAATATTTCTAAAACACCATTTTTATTTTCCTTGCTCTGTAATTTGCTATGACTTGGATACTGTAATGACAACTCACATTCCTATTTCTGATACTCTGTATAATCTGGTCCCAACTTATTTTTCTCCATTGTCCAACATGAACACTCTGCTCCAGTCACAAACCATTATTCAACATGTTAATTCCTACTTCAATAACTGTACTCATCTTAGTCTCACATCCTCCACAACCAGCAACTCAGCTACCCAAAGTCTATTAACCCCCTCTTACCTATCTACCCCTCAAGGGAATGCCTAATTCCCAAACTCCCTGCAAGGCTCTCAACATACCACATTTCACAATCGCTTTCAGACATTCTTCTATCTTCCATTCACTCTGTATCTCCTACACAATAACTTTACTAAAACACTTTTTTAAAAAATCCTTCTTTTCCAATTAAAAAATCTGTTGCTATCCAGCCGATTTCAACTCATAGTAACACTATAAGACACAATAGAGCTGCCCTATAGGGTTTCCAAGGAGTGACTGGTAATTCGAACTGCTGACCTTTTGGCTTCAGCCATACGCTTAACCATTGTGCCATCAGGACTCCAATAATAGCCAATAAAAAAATTTTTTTTTTTTTTATTTTGTTTTATTTCCCCTGAAATTACATCCAAATCCCAGGGCCAGCATTCAAGGCCCCATCAACTACACTAAATCAGTTAACTCCACTTGGTCAAAGTTCCTTATTATGATTTCCCCCAAACATGATTTTATTTAATTTACTCTTCTTACTTAGAATCATCTTCTTTCTACTTCACCAATCAAAATCCTAGTATTTCTTTCAACACACAAGATTCAGCATCTCTAGATTAAATAAACAGTTCTGGCCCTTTTAAACTTATGAGCTTGTAATATTTATGTATATAAAACACCATAGGAAACAACAACAACCAAAATATGCAAACATCACACTTTTTTAGAAAATAGTGGATATATTTTTTACATTGGTATTTTATGAAGGCTCCTTATTTTCACAGCATTTGAGACAAGGGACAAAAAAGTTTAGGAAGTGAAATCTCAGCTTTGTTTTAAATAAGTAACCTCTACTTCCAATTTTTTTTTTTTTTAACATTCTGTTCAGGGAGTAGTTCCTTTCGCCCCATTAAGAATGTGTTCATTTCACTGGTCTTCATATACTACAATGGAGTGGTCAGAGCCTAGAACTTGAAGTCAGAAAGTGTGGATTAATTCAGAGAGTATTAAAGTCAGAAGACTATTTGGCAAGTCGCTCTGTCTCCCTAAGCTTCAACCTCCTTGTCTTTACCGCACTGGACTCATGATTTGGCCACACTTAGCATTCGCACCACCTAAATCCGAAACTATCCCAGGAGCTTTCAGCCTAATCTTCAAATTAATCTTCCTCAGGCCAGACAGTGCACACTACTTCAACACTACTTTCACCTTTATTGCCCATTCATTTTCTTCTCCCTCAAAAAGGCCAGTTTCTGAGAAGAAGAATAAAAAAGAGGAAACACAGCTGGAACAAGTTAGTAACCTGGTCATTCTCCTCATGCTAGAAAAATCATAAATCTATTATTCATGGGGTAAAGCTTAGCTACTTGCGACAAAACTGAAGGTTGAGAAAATATTTGCACAAAGAGTCATCATACCAGCTGAGTAGGGGCCAAGGTAGAGGTCACTGCCAGAGAATGAGCAGTCACATTTGTAGCAAAAAAAAAAAAGCTTTAACAACATAAATTAGGAATGCATTGCTTCATCTATGAAAGGTTGTTTCCTTCTCCTTTGGCCTATGTTTGATTTGCATCAATGTAATAAATCTTGAAAGCTGAGGTTAATATGAATCTTACCTATCTACATATCTGGAACTAAAACACAAAGTAGACAAGCTGCTGAATTAAAACAGCAAGACCATGAATAATATGTAAGTACCAAACCAAGCATAAATTCAAAAAACAGGTAACCACTCTCATGAGTCATCACTGATGGCCCACAGTCACCTTCTATGCATACATGGGTCATCAGGGCAGAGTATCTTTGTATATATTAAAAGATGGCAGAAATATATTTGTATTTTAATTTAAAATCAACTCATTATGAGAATACATAGAGGGTGATAAGCTGTACACCAATGGAAGAGAAACAACAAATTTTTTTAATGTTGGAAGGCTTATTCTAGGAAGAGCTTTAAATCAGGTTTTAAAGGAAATTATGGCTATAAAAAGACAGAGAAGAATTTAGAAAGGGGAGAAAAAATTCTTATATCCTGACCCAATAATTTCAACAGACAAACAAAGTGTGTTCTATTTTGTTTTTTAACAGCATTGAAGATAAGTTTAAAAAATACTTCAATACTACTTCTACATGTTAGGACAGCAGCTCTCAGCCCACCCATGATAATCATCTGATACAGTGTTTTCAAGTGATTTGACCCCAAATCACTTGAAAACACTGTATCAGATGATTATCATGGTCACCAGGGATTACCACATGCAAATGTTCCAAAATTATATACATTTCACCTGCTAGTTACAAAAGGAATAAACCAAACCAAACCCACTGCCATCCAGTAGATTTAGACTCATAGCAACCCTATAGGACAGAGTAGAGCTGTCCCATAGGGTTTCTAGGGCTGTAAATCTTTACAGAAGCAGACCACCGCATCTTTCTCCTGCAGAGTTGTTGGTGGGTTCAAACTGCTGACCTTTTGGTTAGCAGCTGAGAGCTTTAACCACTGTGCTACCAAGGCTCCTTACAAAATGAATGGAAAACTGAATTCTCTAATGGTAAAAGTGGCTGGCTTACTGCTATGATGTTGGAAGCTATGTGACAGGTATTTCAATTACCAACAGGGTCACCCACAGTGGACAGGTTTCAGCAGAGCTTCCAGACTAAGACAGGCCAGTCAAAAAGGCCTGGTGAGCTACTTCTAAAACTTAGCTAATGAAAACCCCAGAGATCACAAGAGAAAACTGTCCAATATATTTCTGGACGAGAAGTCCCCTAATTTGTAAGGCAATAATCGACTCGAGCATGCCAGCAATCCTGAGGACTGCACAGGACTGGACAGCGTTTCATTCTGTTTGAACATGGGATCACCACGAGTCAGAGTCACCTCCACGGCAACTAACAGCAACAGAACAGCCTACGTAAGAGTTAAGCTTAGCATAACCAGCTTGTTTTACATTCTTTTTCAATAACAAAAACAACTGAGACATCTGGCAATGAAGAGAAAAAAAATTTAAAAAGTTGCAGTCATCTTGTTTGGTCAACTTCAAGAATTCATTTACCCAAAATTTTAAGTATGAAACGACTCCCAGCTAGCTTTTGTCATAAAATGCCGTTTAGCCACTTCTCCACTTGGCTGATTCCCTGAGAGCTGCTCAGTGGTCCGCCAGCACCAGCGACTGCCGCCCTCTGAGGGCCCACCATGCTATCTCCCACCTGTTGACTTGGGAGTTTTGCTTTTTTTTTCCTCCCCCCATACCCCACCCATAGCCTCTGAGCTCCTCTGAAGACACACTATCACCAGGTCCTTGCAAAATTCTGCCACAGTGTAGGTATTCAACACACGCTTGCTGAAGGACGAGAAAAGAACACAGCCTTAAATAGACCGCAGGGATCATCCGGTCCAACTTTAACTCGACATACAAAACCTTAGAGGTATAGAAGGTTTAAAGGACAGAGACAGGGCTGAAACCCCATTTCCACTACACCAAGGCGTTTCCCTATGTTAGTTCATTATATACTGTTATTAAATGTATTTCATTTCAATATTCTGGAAACTGTCCATGTAAAGGCTATCTAGGTCTACAAACCTAAGCACTCAAAACCCCAAACATCTTGCATAGTGAGATTTTTGCTATATTTAAGCAATTTCTATCTAGAATTTTAAATGCTGTGATTGTTTCAATATATGAATATTCAAAAGTAAATCATTTTACTGATAAAGCATAATTGAAGAACCGAACCCAAGAAAGGCAATTCCTTTCTCTAGGAGCTACTATGTATTATACGGCTATTCTGTGGCAAACTTTCTGCCTACAGTGAAACCCACAGATACCCAAATTCAAAAGAGTATATACTTAGTCCTTTTAGGATGAATTCAGTGACACTGTAGTCGTTCAGACTCCCAAGATCAAGCCTGAAATTAAGTTGGATTTCATTATGTTTATGGTATACTTATTTTTTAGATTCCACATGCATCATTTCAATGTATTTTTTAATACAAGGCAATTTTGCTAGCTACTAATCTGAATTTTCAGCATGAGTTTTTTTTCTTTTTTTTTACTTGCATGCCACATGCTTATAAATAGAACTCTAGATTTCTTCCTTATAAGGAATAACTTCTACAATTCTTTAAACAGGAAAGTGAGTATATCTTATAGAAAAAAAGTTTTAAAAAATCCCATTTAAGGTCATGTGTCATAAATGCCCAGCAAAAGAGAGAAAACTCATTTGATAATTTTACATTTGTAAAAATATTAAACAATAGAATTTTTTAAATACCTACTAGTTTCAACTGACAACACAATATCAAACAGCCTTGCTTTGTTAGGAAGCTCTTTAAAAATCTAAGAGTAGCAAAACCATCACAGCTGACAGAACGTAATTAAGATAATTAACAACAGATATCTAAGCAGTAGCATATTTTTACGGTTTGTAAATTTTAGGGCCAATAAACTGCACAGAAACACAGAGTGAATGTTATGGTTAAGGTCGTGAGTCAACTTGACTGGGCCATGATTCTCAGTAGTTTGGCAGTTATGTAATGATGTCAGTTGGCAGTTACATAATGATATAGTCATCTTCCATTTTGTGATATAATGTAGTCACCTTCATGATGTGATCAGTTGATAAATTGTAAGGGGAGTTTCCTCAGGGGTGTGACTTGCATTCAATACACCTGGAGTTCTGGCAAAGCTCACTGGCCTTTGCTCACTCTGAATCCTGCATCTGGCTCATTATAATCTGACCTCTGGTTCTTGGGACTTGAGCCAGTGGCCTGCCATGTTGCCTGCTCTTCTTGGGATTCATCAGCCTCCACAGCCTGTGAACCAGCAGCCTGCTGTCTGACCTGCCAATCCTGGCTTTATCAGCCTCCACAGCTACATGAGTCAGGAAAAGCCTCCAACTGATTCCTGACCCACGAAATGGGGACTTGCCAGCCTCTACAACCACATGAGCCATTTCCTTAAGATAAATCTCTCTCCCTCTTTCTCACTATACATATATACATCCTGCTTCACTTTGCTTCTCTAGGGCTAGCTAAATTAAATGAAGGTGGAGTGGATATAGATCAACTTTTTGTAACTCATTCTATACTAAAAAAAAAAAAAAAAAAAACCTGATACCTAGGTTAACTGCACAACAAGTGAGTTCTAAGAGAATGAGTTTCTGCCACTCCTGATCATTGATAAATATAAATCAAGAGAAGGGGCAGATTTTTTCATCTACAGTAAATCCCAGAAAATTCATTTGGAAGTTTCCAACAAAAAGCCCAATGAAGATTTAAAAAGCAGATTCAGCACATCTCACATAAGGCACATCTTAGGCACATAATGAACATTCAAATATTTCCATAATAATCAGCAATATTCATAAAATAAGGCAAAATGAGCATCCACTGACAAACCCTCACTCAGTATCTGCCTAAATATATTGGCTATACCAATAAAAATCTGTTCTAGGATATGTACTCAAATCACAAGTACAACAAGAGGGTGTTCACAGCTAACATCATACTCAATGGGGAAAGACAGAGAGCTTTCCCCTTAAGATCAGGAACAAGACAAAGATGCCCCTCACAGCACTGCAATTCGACATTGTACTCCAAGTCCTAGCCAGAAAAAGGAATAAAAGGTTTCCAATCAGGAAGGAAGAACTTAAACTATCCCTTTTCACAATGACATAATCTTATATGTTTCAAATATTCCACAAGAAAGCTATCAAAGCTAAAAAATAAAGGCAGAAAAGCAGCAGAGTCCAAGGTCAACATGCAAAAGTCAGTTACATTTTTATACCAGCAGTGAGCACCCTAAAAAGGGAATTAAGAAAACAATTCCATTTATAATAACATCTAAAAGAATAAAATACCTAGAAATAAATTTAACTAGCGAGGGTGAATGACTTATACACTAAAAATTATAAAATATTACTAAAAGAAATTTTAAAAAAGAAATTAAAGAAGACCTAAATAAATGGAAAGACATCCTGGGTTCATGGACTGAAGACTTAATATTGTTAAGATGTCAGTCTACTCAAACAAATCTATAGATTCAATTCACTTCTCATTAAATTCCATCATCCTTTTTTTTTTTTTTCCAAAAATGGAAAAGCCAATCCTCAAATTTATATGGAACACCAACAGACCCCAAATAGCCAAAACAAACCTGAAAAAGAAGAACAAAATAAGAGGACTCACACTTCCTAATACTGAAGAAATACTATAAAGCTACAATAATCAAAACTGGTATAATGACAGATATACAGACCAGTGGAATCAAATTAAGAGTCCAGAAAAAAACCCACACATCTATAAAAAAAAAAAAAAAAACACACACATCTATGGCCAACTGATTTTCGACAAGGGTGTTAAGTTCATTCAGTGGAGGAGAGAAGAGCCTCTTTAATAAATGGTGCTGGGACAACTGGATTTCCACATGCAAAAGAATGAACCTGGACACTTACCTCACACTATAAACAAAAATTAACTCAAAATGGATCAACGACCTAAATGTGAGAACCAAATCCATAAAACTCTTAGAAGAAAATATAGGCGTAAAGCTTCAGGACCTAATTTTTAACAGCTGATTCTTATATATGACAACAAAATCCAGAGCAGCAAAAGATAAAGTAGATAAACTGGACTTCATCGAAATTAAAAAATTTTGTGTATTAAAAGGACTTTATCAAGAAAGTGAAAACACAATGTACAGATTGGACAACATGAACAAGTGTTCGTGATGATGTAGAGAACCTGGAATCCTCACCCACTGCTGTGAGAATTCAATGGTTCATCCACTGCAGAAAACAGTTTGGGGCTAAACAAAAAACTACCATGTTGTTATTGTTAAATGCCATCAAGTCTATGTTCAACGCATAACGAGCCCATGTGACAGAGCAGAACTGCCCTAAGGTTTTCTAAGCTGAAATCTTTACAGAAGCAGATCAGTAGGTCTTTCTTCCAAGGAGCTGCTGGGTGGGTTTAAAAGGCAAACCTTTTGGTTAGCAGCCAAGTGCTTAACTACTGCACTCCAAGGGCTGATCCAGCTACCCCAATCCTACATATATTCCCAACAGAATTGAAAGCAGGAAAGCAAACAGATAACTGTACACTGTTCATTAGAGCAACTGTTCACAATAGCCAAAGGGTGGAAACAACCTAAATCTCCATCAACAGATGTATAAATAAACAAAACGTGGTATATACATAAAATGGAATATTACTCAGCCATAAAGAGAAGTCCTGATAAATTCTACAACACAGATGAACCTTCCAAAAATTATGCTGATTGAAATAAGTAACTCACATGATGACAGATATTGTATGATCCCACTTATATGAAATACCTAGAATAGGCAGATGTATTGAGAACAAAGTTTATTAGTGGTTACCAGGGATGGGGGGAGAAGCAAGGGGAAGTTACTGCTTAGGGGGTATTCAGTTTCTCTTAATGTGATGGAATAATTTGGAAATGGACACTGGTGATGTTTGCACAACATGATGAAGGTAATCAGCGTCACTGAACTGTACATGTAAAAAATGTCAAATTGGTAAATATTTTGTTAAACAAATTGTTATCACAATATAGCAATAAAGGTAAATAATGTAGATAAATTTTTTTAAGTGTTGAAAAGGCCAAGAGAAAAACATGTCCCAAACACTTCAACTCATATTTTAAATAAGCTGCTGCCTAAGAGTGTATTTGTATCCAAATTTGACACTATTTGCTACAATACTACAAATATTTCAAAATAGTTTTTGCAAGGGTGCACCAGTGATTTCTAAAGCTAACCTTAACTCCTTCTATGCTTCAACTTCCTATACAGATAACCAGCTATAACTTCTAAATCCGTCTAATATGGTATTTATAAGGAACCCTCATAGTCATTCTTTTGTTTAAAAAAGTTGTCAGTTTTAGGCTCTGAACTGGCCTTGGTCAAGTGGCTCAGGCTACCCAGGTTTATTTATTAATGAAATGGGAATAACACCTGGAGCCCTGATGAAGTGCTTAAGAGTTATGGCGAGCTATGGCTGCTAACCAAAAGGTCGGCAGTTCGAGTCCACCAGCAGCTCCTCAGAACCCCTATGGGGTAGTCCTACTCTGTTCTATTGGGTCACTATGAATTGGAATCAACTTGATGGAAATTGGTTTGGCTTTGGGGCTTGTGACCCAGCCTAATGGGGTATTAGAATAACACACTAAAAATATTCATGAGACCGTTTTGAAAGGCATAAAATACCTGATACATCAAAAAACTAACTACTCCAGTTGTGCGGAAAAATAAGCCATCCCTGATAAGGTTCAAGTTTCCTTTTTACGGAAAATCTGTCTCTTCACTGGTCATTTTTGTTCCCTTCTTACAAAGGAAAGAGAAGAGAGCAAATCAGGGCCAGGAAAGTAGTGAAATAGCCACTGAGGATTTTCCCACCCTCCCTACATGAATCTTATCTTTACTCAACTCTCCCCTTACCTATTCAAACTAACTTGCACAGAGGAAAAGCTCTGGGAACCTGCAAGCAGGGGCCAGCCTCACAGAACACGCATCTTTCCCTCTCAACAAATGAGTCTATAAAACCAACAGTGACAATTAAGGAACTGCACTGGAAGTTTGCTTTTCTACTAACTTAATACATTAGCAGGGGAAAAGAATAAATGTGAGGACAGGAAACATCAGACACAAGAAACATTTTTAAAATAGATGCAGTCTTCATTTTACTTTCATTTATTTATCTTCTGACAAGGCAGAGGAAAAGCTCTGGACACAAAACAGATCTACACTTAAATTGTGGCTCCACCCCTTAATAATTTTGTGACCTCTGCCATGTTGTTAGCCTTTCTGAACCACTATCTCTTTATCTGTAAATACAGAAACATTATGAGGAACTAATAATACCTGCCTGACAGGTTTATAGTAAGAATTAAATGAATTTGAATTAGGTAATATACAAAAAATAACTGGCAAAGTATGGGTGCTTAGTGTTATTCATCTTCTCTTACTTTCACAAAAAGGGTTTCAGAAGTTCTCTTTTCATTTTACTTTAACCTAAACAAACAAAAAAAACCTATATAAACGATACCACAGGATTATTCTCAGTGTACCTCTTAAGAGCACCCCCCCGCCCCAGTAGAGAGGACACACACAATCCTTGAACAAGGATCAAGAGACTCAGTTCACTGATGATTTTTACTTAATATCAGTAGAATGACCATGGAAGTTGGGGCTGAACAAAATCTTGAGAGACCGCCAGAATTCAATCAGATATCATTTTTAATATTCGTAAGACATTTGTGCTCCTGCCAGACATGGAGAACATAAGAATATTAGTAAATTCCATCATGTTCAAAGGTCTTTAGAACTTGGTGAAAAAATTTTTAATTATCGTGGGAGACAAAAAAATGTAAAATCCAGTCAAGTGTTACAGAGAACTGAGTTTTCTCCCTGAGTAGAACAGGGATGTGGGCTACATGGGTTAAGAAGGGATCAACTTAATAAGTCACTAAAAAAAAAACTGTTATCTATAAATAAGCCTCAACGTCTCTATCAAAGGACCTGACAAGAATCAGACGAGCATTCTGCTCAAACTCTTCATGTAGCCTCAAATGGTTGAGAAATTTGCTTGGGTTGATATAATCCTAAGGATATTTAAAATTGAATATAACAATATGACTCAAACTCATTACCATTAATATTTTTTTATAATAAATTCAATCAGATTTTAAGTATTTGAAACTTTTAATAGAATGTGAACTATTAAAGCGATAGGTCAGCCTTGTAATTACATTTAAAATACAAAATTGATCGATTGATTTGGACATGATTATAAAAAGAAATTATACTACGTCTACAAATAGTGTTGACGTATTTAAGAGAGCTTTAGGGTCACCATGTTCATAAGTTTAATTTGTGAGACGTAGGAGAATTATTTCAGTTCTCAAGAAAGTACTTAAAGAAATCAAATATACTAAATTTATAAAGAGAATTCTAAACGGTTCAAGGTGCCTAATTAAGCTAAGCTTATAAACATGACTAAATATCATTCAAAGATCTTTAAGGTGTTAAAGCTTTACAGCTTTGCAAAATGAATAATACGATTTATAAACTGAACTTAGACACCAAAGGCAAAAAGTTTTTTGAATTTGTAACTTTAAACAAATTCAATATTAATTCTTAAAGTCAAAAGAATCTCTGGATAATTTTTTCTGCCTACAAGCACTACCTTTGACCTCAACAGCACCTAAACCATCACATCAAATAAAGCAAATTTAATGACAGACTTTTAAAGTGGCTATTTCTCTAGAACCAGAATTCTAGAGAATCCCTCCAGGTATAGGTGATTTCTAATTACTGAAAGCATAACTGCTCTTTCAAAAAATCTTGACACATTTGTGCTTTTCCATTTATTTTCAAACAAATCTAGAGTGTCCTTTCATTATCACTCATATTCTAGATTAGTCTGGATGTAAATGAAAATGTTTTGTCTACATCCTACTAGTTGTTTATTCACTATTTTCATTACCTTTCTAGTGCTGATCGTTAACTATTTTCCCTGCTTTTTAAACTGCAAAATATGCTACTATATTCAGCCTTGGTATTTTAAGCCACGCTGCTTAAAAAAACCTGATGGGAATGTGGGCAGCAATACAAAAAATGTCTTTTTTTTTTTTTTTAAATAACCAAGGCAATTAAAAAAATTGTTTATACAATCTGGGATTTTAGCCAGGTTTCATTTTTTATGAATGAAAATACATGTATAATCGATGTAACAAAAAAGCAAGCACAATCTCATGGCTTAATATTGCTGATGACCTAGAGAAACTACATTTACCTCAGAACCCAGACTGGGTTCTGTTATTCATTATACTTTAGAACTCCCGTAGTATTTATTCTCATAACAGCTCCTACAGTACCACCATAACAAATAACCACAACCAAAGGAAAAAAAAAGATCCAGATGAAAAAATTTATGCACTAAACATTTTTTGAGCTCATGTGCCATGCACTGACATAGGTCCTGCGGATAAAGATGAAGGAGAGAAAAAAGGTCTCTGCTCTCTTGGAACATAAATTCTAATAAGACAAACAGACGTGAAACAAATTAAATGAAGAAAAAAACATTTACAGGAGATATGATACAGTCTGAGGGGTTAATTTAAGTGGGGGACAGGGAAGGCCTCTAAGGAGGTGACATTTAGGCACAGTGATCTGGATGTCAGGAACCGGTCATGCAAATGTCTGGAAGACCAGTTGAGGCTGGACAGACAACTAGTTCAAGATTCAGAAGGAAGGTGCAAGCATGAAGGTCAATGTATTTGAAGTCAAATCCTGAAACTCCTCCTGGCATATCACTCACGAAATGTACCTAGTTTCTACTATATTCCAGCAAATGCTAGATCTACTGAGACCAGCAACCATATCTTAGGCTTTTTTGCATACAAAGTACACATTATGTCTTGCCTTCAATGGGCACTTATGATTCACACTTGTGGCTAATTTATGATCAATAAAGAATAAGGGTCTAATACTAATACCTCACCCACTAAGCCACATTCTAATCTAAAGAAAAAGTGTTGTTGTTGTTATTAGCTGCCTGTAAAATTTCTACCCAAAAATCATGCTAACAGGCCTATTAAATCTATACGTACTTTCTCATAACTATTACGCTAAAGATAGAAGAAAAAAAAAAATTAGAGTTGCTTTACTTAGTTCGGCCTACTTGCTATTACTCCTATTGTTCCTAGAGAAACAGGTGTGACGAAAAAAGTTACAGCAAAGTGGGGTAAATATGATATCACAGGTGCCAGTTTATACCTATACCAAAGCTAATCACTGTAGGTCTCTTTGAAAACAATATAAAGAGTAGTAATCTTTTAGGTCCTTTCTGCAAGGATGAAAAAAAAGATGTCTTCTTAAAAGATGAGAGCTTGCACCCACATTTTACAAATAAGTTCAAAGGTAACCACATTTAGAAAAGGAATTAAAAAATAATATGGTTTGATGAATATACGAAATTTATGTTAAGACAAAAGTAAAAATGTGGTGCATACCATTTCCACTAACACATTATACCCAAAGCCTAAACAAATATCCACGTAAGAAAAAAACACGACAATCCCCCTTTCCTCTTGCCTAGACTTTGGAGCACAGCTCCATCCACACCTGCCGATAACTAGCTTATTGTTGTTGTTGTTGCTGCTGTTGTTAGGTGCCGTCGAGTCGGTTCCAACTCACAGCAACCCTATGCACAACAGAACGAAACACTGCCCGGTCCTGCGCCATCCTTACAATCGTTGTTGTGCTTGAGCTCATTGTTGTAGCCACTGTGCCAATCCACCTTGTTGACGGTCTTCCTCTTTTCCGCTGACCCTGTACTCTGCCAAGCGTGATGTCCCTCTCCAGGGACTGATCCCTCCTGACAACATGTCGAAAGTATGCAAGACGCAGTCTCGCCATCCTTGCTTCTAAGAAGCATTTTGGTTGTACTTCTTCTAAGACAGATCTGTTCGTTCTTTTGGCAGTCCATGGTATATTCTATATTCTTCGCCAACATCACAATTCAAAGGCGTCAACTCTTCTTCAGTCTTCCTTATTCATTGCCCAGCTTTCCCATGCATATGACGTGATTGAAAATACCATGGCTTGGGTCAGGCGCACCTTAGTCTTCAGGGTGACATCTTTGCTCTTCAACACTTTGAAGAGGTCCTTTGCAGCAGATTTGCCCAATGCACTGTGTCTTTTGATTTCTTGATTGCTGCTTCCATGGCTGTTGATTGTGGATCCAAGTATAAAAAAACCTTGACAACTTCAATCTTTTCTCCATTTATCATGATGTTGCTCATTGGTCCAGTTGTGAGGATTTTTGTTTTCTTTATGTTGAGGTGTAATCCATACTGAAGGCTGTGGTCTTTGATCTTCATTAGTAAGTGCTTCAAGTCCTCTTCACTTTCAGCAAGCAAGGTTGTGTCATCTGCATAACACAGGTTGTTAATGAGTCTTCCTCCAATCCTGATGCCCCCCTTCTTCTTCATATAGTCCAGCTTCTCGTATTATTTGTTCAGCATACAATTAAATAGGTATGGTGAAAGAATACAACCCTGACACACCTTTCCTGAATTTAAACCAATCAGTATCCCCTTGTTCTGTCCGAACTACTGCCTCTTGATCTATATAAAGGTTCCTCATGAGTACAATTAATTCCCATTCTTCCCAGTGCTATCCATAGTTTGTTATGATCCACACAGTCGAATGCCTTTGCATAATCAATAAAACACAGGTAAACATCCTTCTGGTATTCTCTGCTTTCAGCCAGGATCCATCTGACATCAGCAATGATATCCCTGGTTCCACATCCTCTTCTGAAACCCGCCTGAATTTCTGGCAGTTCCCTGTCGATATACTGCTGCAGCCATTTTTGAATGATCTTCAGCAGAATTTTACTTGCGTGTGATATTAAATATATTGTTCTATAATTTCCACATTCAGTTGAATCACTTTTCTTGGGAATAGGCATAAATATGGATCTCTTCCAATCAGTTGGCCAGGAAGCTGTCTTCCATATTTCTTGGCATAGACTAGTGAGCACCTCCAGCGCTGCATCTGTTTGTTGAAACATCTCAATTGATATTCCATCAGTTCCTGGAGCCTTGTTTTTCGCCAATGCCTTCAGAGCAGCTTGGACTTCTTCCTTCAGTACCATCGGTTCCTGATCATATGCTACCTCTTGAAATGGCTGAATATCGACTCATTCTTTTTGGTATAATGACTCTGTGTATTCCTTCCATCTTCCTTTGATGATTCCTGCGTCATTTAATATTTTCCCCATGGAATCCTTCACTATTGCAACTCGAGGCTTGAATTTTTTCTTCAGCTCTTTCGGCTTGAGAAACGCCAAGCGTGTTCTTCCCTTTTGCTTTTCCACCTCCAGCTCTTTGCACATGTCATTATAATACTTTATTTTGTCTTCTCAAGAGGCCCTTTGAAATCTTCTGTTCAGTTCTTTTACTTCATCAATTCTTCCTTTTGCTTTAGCTGCTCGACGCTCAAGAGCAAGTTTCAGAGTCTCCTCTGACATCCACCTTGGTCTTTTCTTTCTTTCCTGTCTTTTCAGTGACCTCTTGCTTTCTTCATGGATGATGTCCTTGATGTCATTCCAGAACTCCTCTGGTCTTTGGTCACTAGTGTTCAATGTGTCAAATCTGTTCTTCAGATGGTCTCTAAATTCAGGTGGGATATATTCAAGGTCATATTTTGGCTCTCGTGATCTTGCTCTGACTTTCTTCAGTTTCAGCTTGAACTTGCATATGAGCAATTGATGGTCTGTTCCACAGTCAGCCCCTGGCCTTGTTCTGACTGAGGATATTGACCTTCTCCATCATCTGTTTCCCCAGATGCAGTCAATTTGATTTCTGTGTGTTCCATCTGGCGAGGTCCATGTGTATAGTCACCGTTTATGTTGGTGAAATAAGGTATTTGCAATGAAGAAGTCGTTGGTCTTGTAAAATTCTATCATTCAATCTCTGGCATTGTTTCTATCACCAAGGCCGTTATTTTCCAACTACTGATCCTTCTTCTTTGTTTCCAACTTTCGAATTCCAAACGCCAGTAATTATCAATGCATCTTGATTTCATGTTTGATCAATTTCAGACTGCAGCAGCTGATAAAAATCTATTTCTTCATCTTTGGCCCTAGTGGTTGGTGCGTAAACTTGAATAATAGTCGTATTAACTGGTCTTCCTTGTAGGCGTATGGATATTATCCTATCCCTGACAGCTTTGTACTTCAGGATAGATCTTGAAACGTTCTTTTTAACGATGAATGCAACACCACTGCTCTTCGAGTTGTCATTCCCAGCATAGCAGACTATATGATTATCCGATTCAAAATGGCCAATACCAGTCCATTTCAGCTCACTAATGCCTAGGATATCGATGTTTATGCATTCCATTTCATTTTTGACGATTTCCAATTTTCCTAGATTCATACTTCGTATATTCCAGGTTCCGATTATTAATGGATGTTTGCAGCTGTTTCTTCTCGTTTTGAGTCATGCTAAATCAGCAAATGAAGGTCCCGAAAGCTTTACTCCATCCATGTCATTAAGGTCTACTCTACTTTGAGGAGGCAACTCTTCCCCAGTCATCTTTTGAGTGCCTTCCAACCTGAGGGGCTCAACTTTCAGCACTATATCAGACAATGTTCCGCTGCTGTTCATAAGATTTTCACTGGCTAATGCTTTTAAGAAGTAGACTGCTGGGTCCTTCTTCCTAGTGAGTCTTAGTCTGGAAGCTCAGCCTGAACCTGTTCTCCATGGGTGACCCTGCTAGTATCTGAATACCAGTGGCATAGCTTCCAGCATCACAGCAACAAGCCCCCAAAGTACGACAAACTGACAGACGTGCTAGCTAGTAAAGCTAGGCATACTTCTGTCTGTTTCCTGACCACTCTTCCCTCTTCCCAGCCCGGTCATCAAACAACGAAGTGTGAGTTTTGTCCTAAAATTTTGGCTTTTATTCTTACATCAGTACTCCCTAGGAATAGTCTCTCATCTTTTTCTATCCAACAGAATCACTTCTTTTCAAAATCCTCCCTTCCTTAGGTCCTAGTCTTCCAAGAATACTGTCAGTAATATTCACAGGGTTGTGCCAAAAACACAAAAATTTTTAAGAGATAAGGAACTTTGAGGTTTAACCTTTGTCAACTATGGTAACTGAATAGCTAGGCTGAAGTCTGAACTGTCCCATCCCTTTATACTATGAATGACTGAGGCACAAACTGCATTTTCCTCTTCAACCATCTGATACAGTGCCAAGAATAAGTCCATTATTAACATATAAAACTCACTGCAGGATAGTTTTAAACAAAGAAAGATACAAGGGGCCAATTTTTCTACTTGTTCCAAAATAAGATGTAAAACTTGAGAACTTTGGCATTCCATGAGCTCCAAGAAAGGATAAAGAATATAATTAAATTCCTAAAAATGCATTTAAACATTACAGAAACCACTCTGATGTTTAAGAATTGATTTTTAGAGAAGAAGAATAACTGATCACATAGACTCATATTTGGATATGAGGAACTACAAAAACTAGTTCTCTTATAATTACCTATGTCTTTGCAAAACTTGACACATGAAAATTCTAAACTTTAATAGCTAGCTCATCTGGCTGATTTCTATTCAGACATTAATTGAGGGCCTACTATTCACTGTGGGCAAGCACTGAGCCAGGCACTATGGAATAAACAAAGACTTGTCTTCAAGAAGCTATCTATGGATATTTACACAAGAAAATTAACATAAGGTAGATGATATGTGTTTTAGATGATATGTGAATTCAGAAGAAAGAAAAATTACTTCAAGATACCAGTTAGATGCCAAAATTATTTTGAGGAAAGAAATATAATGCACTCATAGCTTGCATTTGCCTTTATATTTGAAAGTGTAGCTCATAAGGGCCAAACCTGAGTGTTATGGAAAACTCTGTCTTACCACTGCTGCATTAACTTGCAAAATGGCCTACTGCTAAAATTTTAACCAGTCATAATTGTGCAACTTCTGCTGACTTACAGAAACTAATCACGGTGCAGCAGCTAAAAACAGTGAGGTGGAATTTCAGTACTATAAAATAATTCTGCTTTTGTCTACCCAAATTAGATATAACAAAATAATTTGGAATACAAAACAAAGAACAGAATTAAGAAATCAACCTTTATACACAAAATTAAAGGTCTAAAATTCTACTCTGAGGATACACAGGTGGTAGTTATTTTTTTTTGTTTTTGTTTTAAATAAACTAGAATATTGATACTCAACAGCCTTTCAATAAAAAGAACATTTCTTTCTTGTATCCAATTTTCTCTTGGAAGTCTACGTAATAAGCCAGAATAGCACAGATTTTATCCTTTCTGAAGTAACCACCGGTACTTCAGAACAGGAATTTAGATAGCAACAAAATGGGCTGTCCAGGGAAGTCAGACATGCCAACTGAAATGATTGGTTTGGAAGTTTATGCACCAGCATTCACAGACGGGAAGAATCCAACTAAGACCGTGGCAGCAGTAGATGGAGAACACATTGGGGAGCAAGACAGAGTGAGCGGCACTCTGACAAGTACAGGCCGGTAGGTGGGCCGGCAGGTCTGGCGGCAACCAGATAAGGTTGCCAAGGTATCACGAAGCCAGGTATCCAAGCACAGGAGGCAAGACAGGGACTCCCATCCTTCAACAGAGAAATGTTATGTTGCTAGGCCCTATCCAGTCGATTTCGGCTCATAGCGACCCTACAGAACAGAATAGGACTTCCCCATAGGGTTTCTTAGGCTGTAATCTTTACTGGAGGCAGCCTGCCAGATCTTTTCTTCCGCAGAGCAGCTGGCGGGTTCAAACTACCAACTTCCGGTTAGCGGCCGAGTGATTAACCATTGCGCCACCAGGGCTCCTTGCAACAGGGTCAATAACCAAAAAAAAAAAAAAAACCCACCGCCGTTGGTTCAATTCCGACTCATAGCGACCCTATAAGACAGAGCAGAACTGCCCCACAGTTCCCAAGGAGCGCCTGGTGGATTCAAACTGCCAACGCTTTAGTTAGCAGCTGTAGCACTTAACCACTATGTTACCAGGGTTTCCACAGGGGCAACAGAACACCTAAATTCCCCAAATTCAAACAATACTGGCCCCAAAGCCTAAGTCAGGACTGACTCAGAAAGTAGGGCAGGTTTACAGGAGTTTGAAAAATTCAGAGACACAGTTTTATGCAGGTTATCACAATGTCTAACTACAAATATGTGAACGAAGAAATCCTTAATCTTCTGCCTCAAATAAGCATTGATTTTTAAAACCATAAACGACTCTGAAACAAATTAGAATGCACTGAGAATAGCTATTGCCCCCTTTTTATTAACTGAAGAAATTCAGTGCCCAGTTAAGAGAAATAAAGAAAATTAACACAAGTCAAGTTCATATATTTTATAGGACAGCAATTAGAGCAAAAAAGAAGTACTATCCAGTGGGAATCAAAAGAAATAGGAGAACTATTTTGGGCTAATTTTGTAATACAAAAAAGACTGTGAATGTCCTACAGGTTATTCTTGATTATCAATCCAAAGCATGAATACAGAAGCATTGATAAAATAAAGCAATCAATATTACAAAAATATTTCTACTTTGATACATATTTTAAGATGTGAAATATTTACATTAAATTTGCTTTACTATTTATGTTTTCTTTTGAACCGTTGGAATCAATTACTGTGCTATTTAAGGCTGCTTGAAAATAATACTGTACTATATAAAAAAAAAAGTCATACTAAAAATAAGAGAGGGGTTAATACCAATAAACCTTTATTAAAGGATGTGCGCTACAAGAGAAAAGAAAATTGCAGAGGAAGACCTAACGTACAAGAATAAATGGTGAAAAAGAAAATGGAAAACAGGAGCGTAAATCAAAATAAACAATGACTGTATTAATAATAATAATTGTCTAATTTGAGAGGTTAAAAAGATAGATCCAAAATATAGACAATAATGTAAATGTAGGAAGAGAAATAAAAAGAACTACTTGTGTAATTTAAGAAGAAAATAGAAATGTCAACTAACTTTAGACTTTTTTAATACATACATTTGTTTGTTTCTCAGGTAACCAATTAAAAACCCAGACTATAACTCCCAAATCAGTAGAGGACACAAAACAACTGGGAAAGAAAAACTCAAACTTTAAAAAAAAACTGACAGGAAAGAAGAGAAAAAGAAACAGATATAGTGAAAGTACAAACAAAAAAACTGTTAAACACAAACATATTAGTAATTATAATAAATCTAAATGGACTAAACTCCCTAATTTTTTTTAAAAAATCTGAATTTTTAAAATATCCAGTGATATGAGTTTTTTGTGTCTGGGATGCTATTCACAAGCAATACTTAAAATATAAGGTTGCAAATAAAAAGATACACTAGGCCTTCAAAGGAAACTAATGTAGCTATATCAGACATAACAGACCTTCAGTAGAAATAATGACATGGCACATTATAATACACAACGATAAAATGATTTAAAAACTATAAAAGGAAACAGAATGCTAAACATGGATATACTTAACAATATAGCTTCAAAATACATTTAAAAAATTGGCAGCAGATTAACATAATCCTCTCATTACTAATAAACAAAGTTAATAAAACACTTAGCAAAAATATAAAGTTCAATAACAAGCTTGAGTTAACAGGATTACACAGAAAGCTGTAGTCATGATCCAGAGACCACAATCTCCTTTCAAGCACACAGGAACATTTTCATAAACTAAGTCTTAAGACAAGTCATACCAAATTTCAAAAAATCTGTATTATAGAGATGATAGGCTCTTGTCATAAGGAAGTTTAAGTCCACAATAAATAAAAACAAAAATATGGTGACGCACACATTAAAAAAATTTAACACATACTTCTATATAATTCACTGTAAAGAAATAATTACAATGGAAATCAAAAGATACTTAGAATAATAACAAACATACTAATATAAAAACTACTGAGATATAGCTAAAGTAATCTTCAGAGTAACATTCAGCCTTAAAATCTTGGATGAAAAGAAAACAGGCTAAAAAATCAATAAGCTAAGCATCAAATTAAGAAGTCAGGAATTCTTAAATACTAAAGAGGAATGATAAGAAAATATAAAATGACAAATACATTACACAGTTTGCCAATCTCTGTTCAGTCTTGACTATTGTTCACTATGTCCTCACTTCCTACACCAGTGTCTGGCATATATTAGCTACTCAATAAATACTTGATGCATGAATGAATGGATGAATGTGTTTCTGAAACAGAGTAGAGACAGCACAGGTTATGCAGCGTAATATTCTGTGCTTTCTTAACCTCTTGGGAAACATACTTTCCACAGGGTTTATTGCTAAAAACTTGGTAAGTTCTAAAGAACTGTCAAGCCATAGATACCTGCACCCTGAGAAAAGAATCAGAAGAATGCAAAAAAACAGGTTAGAGGATGTCAAAGACAGATTTTACCTGTTTTAAAATTATGCCTGGGACTAGTAGTCATGTACCTCAAAAAGAGAAGGCAAAATTAGCTTCCTTTTTCTTCCTACTCCTTATTATATCTCCAAGACATAATAGGTTAAATAAGCATATGTAGGCTAGCCTACAAAATTCTTTTGTAAAATTTTGCTGAAGATCATTCAAAAGTGGCTGCGGCAGTACATCAACAATGAACTGCCAGAAGTTCAAGCCGAACGGAGAAGAGAACATGGAACCAGGGATATCATTGCTGATGTCAGACAGACCCTGGCTGAAAGCAGAGAATACCAAAAAGATGTTTACCTGTATTTTATTGACCATGCAAAGCATTCGACTATGGGGATCATAACAAATTATGGATAACACTACAAAGAATGGGAATTCCAGAACACTTAATTGTGCTCATGATAAACCTATACACAGATGGAGAGGCAGTCATTCGAACAAAGCATAGGGGATACTGTGTGGTTTAAAGTCAGGAAAGCTATGTGTCAGGGTTGTACCCTTTCACCATACTTACTCCGTATGCTTAACAAATAATCTGAGAAGGTGGACTATATGAAGAAGAATGGAGTATCAGGATTGGAGGAAGATTTATTAACAATCTGCATTATGCAGATGACACAACCCTTGCTTGCTGGAGGTGAAGAGGACTTGAAGCACTTACTGATCAAGATCAAAGACCACAGCCTTCATTATGGATTACACCTCAACTTAAAAAAAAAAAAAAATCCTCACAACTGAGCCAATAAACAACATCATGGTAAATGGAGAAAACACTGCAGTTATCATGGATTTCATTTTACTTGGATCCACAATCAATACCCTTGGAAAAAGCAGTCAAGAAATCAAATGGTGTGTTGCACTGAGCACATCTGCTGCAAAAGACCTCTTTAAAGTATTCAAAAGCAAAGATGTCACTTTGAGGACCAAGGTGCACCTGACCTTAGTATTTTCAATCACCTCATATGCTTGGTATTTTCCATCACCTCATATGCATGCAAAAGCTGGGCAATGAATAATGAAGACTGAAGAACTGACGCCTTTGAATTACAGTGTTGGTGAAGAATACTGAATATATCATGGACTGCCAGTAGAGGAACAAATCTGTTTTGGAAGAAGTACAATCAGAATGCTCCTTAGAAGCAAGGATGGCAAGACTTCACCTCACATACTTCAGCATGTTATCAGAAGGGACCATTCTGGAGAATGACATCATGCTTAGTAAACAGGGTCAGCAAAAAAGAGGACTCAACAGAATGAGCAGACATAGTGGCTGCAACAACGGGTTCAGGCATAACAATTGTCAGGATAGTGCAGGACGAGGCAGTGTTTCATTCTGTTGTTACACAGGGCCACTATGAGTAAGAACTGACTCGACAGCACCTAACTACAACAGGCTTGCCTGGGAACTATATCTTCAGTTTCTTTGAGGAAATGTGTGCTAAGGTATACATACCATGCCCCCTCCTCCCCAGTGACTTATAAACAACTTTTGGCATATGCCCCCCGGTTACTTAGAGGATACCTGAACAGTAACCTCCAGCTCTTAAGAATAGTAGTGATTATCTGGAAGGCAAAAAAAACAAAACCAAACTCTGCATGGAGTCAATTCTGACCCATAGCAACCCTACAGGACAGAGTAGAAATGCCCCACAGGGTTTCCATGGAGCAGCTGGTAGATTCAAACTGCCGACCTTTTAGTTAGCAGCCAAATTCTTAACCACTGCGCAACCAGGGCTCCAACTGGAAGGAAAAAAGGAAAGATTAAAAATAAAACTACCTGGACTTCCCAAGTAATTCTGATGTGTTCATCTGACCTGTCCCTGCCTTGTTCCTGTCCCCACATTGCACCAAGTGACAGGCTTCTAATTCATCCTGACAGTCATGTTCCAAAATTCCAAATTAACACATTACCTATTATAATATATACCAGTATATTGTTACAACCCCCCAGTGAACATGAAAGGCCTGCTTTTGGGAAGGAGAACTGGATGCACCATGGGATAGCAGGGTGGTATGGGAGAGGGGTAATACGACCACATCAGGAGACCTGGATAGGCTGTACACAGAGCTACATAGCAGATGGATGGGCCCATTATTTAAGTAATAAAATAGCCTTAGTCACATCCCCAGACATTCAATACCTCATTAGGGATCCTTCCAAGAGAAACTGATTACCAGGCTCTAAGGGTCAGTCCTATCAGAAGGCCACAATTTTACAGACTAGGCTTTGAATCTTACTGTTTTTACCTGTAAATGTTATTAGATACACATTTTTCTCTATTAGTAAATCTTTTAGTTTACTTTTCTATGCAACTTGTTACAAACTATAAACCACTATCATAAAAACCAGCAAAAACAATAAATTAGCAGAAATCCTCCTTAACAAAAAACTGTACTGAGACTCTTCTCAAATACAGTTAACACCTGCCCAGTCACAAAGGTTCTGGAAGTTTCTCTCCACAATGGCACTTTACACCTCTCTGGGAAAGCTGCCTCCTACCTTGGAAAGAACTTATTAGGTGATTCAGGATCTAAACTCACTTTCTTTGTTTGGAGAATTTCTGATTTCATGAGGCAGAGCTCACCTTCCACCGAAGAAGTAGAGAATGCCAGGTAACCCTCTGCTCAGTGGGCTTTGGAGCCAGGACACAGGCACAGGATCTAGGGCGTGCCAATCAAGCCAACCGCCCACAGATTTCAAAACAGAAGCTAGTGACAGAAGGAAGCAAGAAGCACCAGAATCCATTCTGGAAAGGATGAGAGAACTACATCCAGTCTAGAGAGACTGCGGTCCTGCAACTGCCTCCGTGGTGGAGCTTCCGGGGCACGGCAGCGCACACTACAGTATGTCTCTGGCAGCAGGGGTGGGTGTGCCTTAACCAGACCAAGTTCAACAAGGTGATTCTGCCCATTACCCCTGCCTGCGTGGCCTGTAAGCTGAGTTCTCCAAGCTACTCGTGTTGTTTTGACACTTAATTTAATAGCCAGTCTTAGGTAGAAATCTGACTTAAGATATTACTTAAGGCTATCCACAGTTCTCTACATGTTTGACTTTCACAAAAAATCCTGCCTCTGGGCTTGGAAAAATTTCCAAAAAAATTATTCTAAGTCTGAAGAAATGTCTGATTTTCTTCCTAGGAAATATCAGAATATCATCGGTAAGAAGACCATTCTATCAACAAGGATTTTATATCAAGGCACTTACGGCTCCCTGGGTGGTACAATTGGCTAAGCAGTGAACTACTAGCTGGAAGTTTGGCAGTTCCAAACCACCCAGCGGCACCTCAGAAGAGAGGCCTGGTAATATGTATCCAAAAGGTCAAAAACCAAAATCCAAACCTGCTGCCATCAAGTCAATACCAATGCATAGCTATTCTACAGGACAGAGCAGAACTGCCCCACAGGGTTTCCAAGGAGCAGCTGGTGGATTCGAACTGCCAACCTTTTAGTTAGCAGCCAAGCTCTTAACCACTGTGCCACCAGGGCTCCTCTGAAAAGTCACAGCCTTGAAAACTGAATGGTGCAGTTCTACTCTGCACACATGGGGTCACCATGAGTTGGAAATGATTCAACAGCAACTAATGACATTAAACTGTTATATTCCACACTATAAAAAACTATTGAGAATTATAGAATGACACAAAAATGCATCAAGACCTATCTCTTCAGGGACATAATGAAAATTATCTAAGTAATTAATTTCTAAGCAGCCCTAGTGCCACAGTGGCTAAAGCGCTCAGCTGCTAATTGAAATGTCGGCAGTTCGAACCCACCAGGCATTCCACAGGAGACAGATGTGGCAATCTGCTTCCGTAAAGACTACCCATTGCCATCGAGTCAATTCCAACTCACAGTGACCTCATAGGGTTTCCAAGGCCAAGTCTCTACATAAGGAGACTGCCACTTCTTTCCCTATAAAATCACTGGTGGTTTCGAGCTGCCGATCTTTCAGTTAGTAGTCAATTGCTTTAACCACTGCACCACCAGGGCTCCTATACACTTATAACCATGTTTCATGTCACTGGACCTGACTTTTGAACATTTTAACTACGGATTTCTGTCTCACTGCTAGATGCAACTCCACTCCACTCCACACTGCCTACATAACAAAATAGAGAAGGTCCAACTTCAGTTCCTACCCCTACTGAGTTACTAAGTTACACTTCAAAAAAGGAGATCCTAACTCCATCCCCTTCTCCAAACTCCCCAGACATGGCATATATAAGCCCAAATCAGGCAGAAGAAACCTGGTGGTACTTAAGCATACATTTTGATATCTATTTCTCTTTATAGAGAAGGAGGGGAGAGGATGGGAAATCGCCTAACTTCTTTAAGTAATGTTACCTATGAAATTGGAGACATCAAAATATAAAATGCCAAGAAATAACAAGGGCATTCTCCATATTTGTTATTATATTAGATTTCCTTTCATCTGTCTATAGTGTTATTGTCTACCTACTTCGTTTACCTTTGACAGCAATTTTCAAATCCTTATAATCAAAGTTTAAAATTTACAGATTTATTTTGGGTTTAATTTGGAGCTTTATAAGAAACTCTGTACCTTCTCAGCATTAAATGTGCCTCCTTCAGACTACAAGTTTCCAGTGAGTCATTAATAAAAATAATTGAAATGATTATTCAGGCTAATAAGTAATTCTGTATTTATGCAAATCTTTCCGTTGATATGTTCTTTTATTTCTATTAATCGTTGTTTGTGCATATCAAGCAATCAGATTGCTAAGAAAATATTTAAAAGATTCAAACTGTTTTAGCAAAACAAATTTACATCATTGATTCTTTTCCCCAAACGTGTTTTCAAATTTTAAAACTTATGTTTATAAATAGTTTAGCCTATTTCTCTCAATATACTTTAATAAAATGTCATTATCTTCTGTGACTAAACAGCAAGAGGATACTTGCAGACGAGGCATAAATATGAAGTGACTAAAGTGGCAGTTTTGCACCAACTGTATACAAAATGAAAGACTGGAAATTTTTCAGTGAACTGTGACAAGTACAGTGAACCAATTTAAATCATTTAGACACTCTTCCTAAAATATATTTCTCCACCCCCATAAAACCTTCTTCTCAAGATTTCACACTTAATTATCTAAATAACCCTAGCTGTGTTCATTTGACCTTCAGAATTTCTGTCTTTTCTATGTGTCATGAAAATAAGCCTCACAATCTCCACTTAAGAAGGTACAATCACCCTCATTTTGAAAGAGAAAAACAAAAGCACCAAAGGTTGAGTAACTTACCTGAGGATACTCAAGTTCGGAAGAGCTTAGAGACCTAACAGCTTTTACCACCATCCTGCTCTGATTTTTAGCTTATATGTATACAGTATGAAAGTATAAAGGTATATATATTATGTTAAACTCCAATTTTATTTCATCTTCATCACTTTGTAAAAGGAAAGGGAATCGACAGATCTTTAGGAGAAAAAGCTTGCCTCTCAGCTACCATGCCCTTTAGAAAGGTATTCCATCATGAAATCTTACTAAAAATGTAGACATCAAGTACCACACCCCTCAATCCCACTAGGACCAGGCAGAGAATCTGGACTTAAAATAAAAAATTTGATTAAGAATTTTTTTGAATCCTTGGACTCTAACTACCCATATACATCTGAAAAGCATTATCCACAATGCCCTGAAATAATGGAATTCAATCAAAACCCTCTTCAAAGGTAAATGGAATACCAAATCCAGGCAATCTGCTATCTTGAGAAAAAAAAGTCAGACAGCCCAACCAAATAACAAAAAGTGACCATAGAAATTGCTCTGAAAAGGGATTGGGATTTCTACAAATGAACAAATCTGTCAAAGATATGTCTTTGATCACTAGGTCATCACTCTGGTTTTGGTCAAAGTTTAACTTTACCTGCAAGTTTAGGGAATGAGGTGCCCTCTTATTGCTTAAGTAAAAATTAGCAGACCTAAAGAAACATTAATCAATTCTAAGAAGCATGTAGTAATGATGGGTTTTTTTTTTTTAATGTAACACATTTCTACTAAAGTCACAAACTAATTCCTACTTATATATTAAATGTTTAATGAGTTAGTTGTGTAGAGGACACTGTGCTAAGCAGTACTGGAGATAACATCAGGTTATCACTTCATGTAAACATCACTAGAGAGAAGCAAAGGTGGTATATGGGTGAGTGAAGGTGAGAGGGCAGGAGAGGCCCAACTAGGAAGTATGAGCTTAAGAGGATAGGCAGGACAGGTGTTCAGGTGAAAGAAGGTTAAGTACTTTTCAAAAAAGGGGAATAACAGGTTCAGAAACGAGAAAACTGACCATATTTTAAAAAACAAATAATCTGTTTTTGTTATAATTTGGTTTTCCCAGATTCTCACTTCACCACTCATACCTCACTGCACAAGATCTGATTTCTCAATACATATTTCTAGCCTCTTTTATAAGTTATCACTATCAATATCTACCATACCTAGAAATGATGGTTATTCTTAGATCTAATCTTGTAAGAACTGATGCATTCAAATTGTAGTGCTAGCAAAGAATACTGAATATACTGTGGACTGCCAGAAGAACAAACAAATCAGTCTTAGGAGAGATACAAACAGAAGGCTCCTTAGAGGCAAGGATGGCAAAACTTCAGCTGGCTTATTTTGGACACATCATCAGGAAAAATCGATGGCTGGAAAAGGACATTATGTTTGGTAAGTACAGGGTCAGCGAAAACAAGAGAACCCCCAATGAGATGGACTGACACAATAACCGCAACAATGGATTCAAACATACCAACGATCATGAAGATGGCAAAGGAATGGTGTTTTATTCTGTTTTGCATAGGTCACCATGAGTCACAGCTGAATTGAGGGCAACTGACAACACCTTTTAAAATGTTATTATGGACAAGGACCTACTTTTGTGTCTGGTACATAGTACCCACTCAGTAAGTATCATCTCCACCCACTCCTATCCTCAGGGTCTTAAACACTCTGCATTGCAACATGATACTTCAAAACGTTAGTAGATAAAATAGATTCACACCAAGTCTTTACCTCCTCCAGCTCTCCCTGCAGACAACTATGAAATACTCCTAGAGGACAAGGCCAAACCTCTTAATAACAGAGCTAACCAAAGTTAACTTATTTCAGCAAGTACCACTTTACATTTTTTTATCCATTTTATTGCCCATGAACCTGAAATCATTCACAGATGAACATTTTGAAAATTGCTGTGGATCCTAAATGCCATAAGCTAGGAGATCACCATAGAAAAATATACAGCATTTGTTTACAGGAAAAAAAAGTTCAGGAAGTCTTGTTTACGTTCTAACCTATGTGCCAACAAACTTTCAGGAGAAATTTAGAAAACCTAACTTTAAGAGCAATAGGCAGCTTAGACCCCTCAGGGGAGACATCTGATGGCATAAGCTTGTCCCAGAGAGATGAAAACAGATGTCCAAAGAATATAAATAAAAAGACCTGTAAACGTATTTTCATCAGCAGTTTACTCAGTTTTATTAAACCTTGCAACAGTTTCCTGAAATTTTCAGAAAATACATTAAAATCAATAATAAAGATGACATGTTCTATCAAGAATACCTAAATAGTGCAAGAATGGTGAAATGATGCAATCTATGGATTCCAGGTCATGTCTTAGCTCACCTAGCATCAGTGTAGCAAAATCTCAGAAGCTATGTTGTTTTTAGCTGCTGTCAAGTTGATTCCGACTCATGGCAATCCCATGTGTACAGAGCAGAACTGCTCCATAGGGTTTTCAAGGCTGTGACGTTTCAGAAGTGAATTACCAGGCCTTTTTTTATTCCAGGGTGCCTCCAGGTGGGTCTGAGAAGTTAACCATCTGTGCCACCCAGGGACCTCCAGAAACTATGGATAGGTTTTTAAATGAGAAGATTAACATGGTTATTCAAACACAAATATTTAAACCAAAGTTTGTCAGCAAATATTCACTTAAAGAAACTATTGCAATCCTCCAAGTCAGCAGTCAGCAAATATTTCCTGTAAAGGGCAGACAGTAAATATTTCAGGGTTTGTGGACCATACATAGAGTCTCTATGAGCTGCAATCTACTCGATGTTGTCAGGAGTTTGGTTTTTCTTGTTTTGGTTTTGGTTTTTTTTTGGATTTGGACCATATAGTCTCTGTTGCAACTACACAGCTCTGCATCTGTGGTGTGAAAGCAGCCATAGATAATATTTAAAGAAATAGGCGTGGCTGTGTCCCCATACGGTTTAATTTCTAAAAGCAAAGGGAAGTAGATTTGGTCTAGGGGGTATAGTTTGATAATGCCTGTTCTAAATTATTCAGTTGTTATCACTGCCTTTTAATTGATATGGCTAATTTATTCCTGTAATTATTTGCACTCTTTTTCCCCCTTATCCAAGTCTCAGAAGTTGCTGTTCCTGCTGAAGAAAACAAAAGGAGAACTAGTTTGAAGCTCAAATTACACTCTTACGGAATCCTATAGCCTACAGAAACTATGTCTTCAGTGTTATTATAACCTCTGAGTGACTGGCAAGGGAAGAAAGAGAGAGACATATTCTAAGAGAAGAGGGAAAAATAGTAATTGTTGAATAGGTGCTATATACCAGACACAAAGCCTCTGTATTCATTTCATGTAATTGACAAAACCCTATGAGACAGAAATTATTACAGTAAAACTTGCAAAACCCAGAACCTGTGTAAGACAGAAACCTGCCAGAGAAGGAAAACTCTAAGTATTTTCCACGAAAATGAACGATAGAAAAGTGGTAAGGCTTGTGAAACCCAGAAAAACAAGGCAGTCCCATCAAGTTCTGGCTCTCACAGGTTTCACTGTACTATTTTCAGATGAAAAAACTAAGAATCAAAGAAAGTAACTTTGGCCCTAGGTCACAAGGATGTGAAACTGAAACTTAAACAGAAAAGTCCATCACTTTCCAATTAACTACTTTCCCTCTCTGAAAATTCAATAATTATTTTTCTTATTTCCTTAACTACCGTAAAAATACAGATAGGACTCCAACTTATCATCAAGATGAATTTTAAAATACCGTCAGATGCAAAGAAAATATCACTTAATTGTACAAAACTCAACTTTTTTTTAAATAATTTTCATTGTGCTTTAAGTGAAAGATTACAAATCAAGTCAGTCTCTCACACAAAAACCCATATACACCTGCTACACACTCCCAATTACTCTCCCCCTAAAAAAAAAAAAAATTTTTTTTTTTTAATGAGACAGCCCGCTCTCTCCCTCCACGTTCTTTTCGTGTCCTTTTCGCCAGCTTCTAACCCTCTCCACCCTCTCATCTCCCCTCTAGGCAGGAGATGCTAACATAGTCTCAAGTGTCCACCTGATCCAAGAAGCTCACTCCTCACCAGCATCCCTCTCCAACTCACTGTCCAGTCCAATCCATGTCTGAAGAGTTGGCTTCGGGAATGGTTCCTGTCCTGAGGCAACAGAAGGTCTGGCGGCCATGACCACTGGGGTCCTTCCAGTCTCAGTCAGACCATTAAGTATGGTCTTATGAGAATCTGGGGTCTGCATCCCACTGCTCTCCTGCTCCCTCAGGGATTCTCTGTTGTGTTCCCTGTCGGGGTAATCATCAGGTATAGCCAGGCACCATCTAGTTCTTCTACTCTCAGGATGATGTAGTCGCTGGTTTATGTGGCCCCTTCTGTCTCTTGGGCTTGTAATTACCTTGTGTCCTTGGTGTTCTTCATTCGCCTTTGATCCAGGTGGGTTGAGACCAATTGATGCATCTTAAGATATTTTTTTCGATGGCTGCTTGCTAGCGTTTAAGACCCCAGACGCCACTCTTCAAATTGGGATGCAGAATGTTTTCTTAATAGATTTTATTATGCCAATTGACTTAGATGTCGCCTGAAACCATGGTCCCCAGACCCTTGCCCCTTCTACGCTGGCCTTCGAAGCATTCAGTTTATTCAGGAAACTTCTTTGCTCTTGGTTTAGTCCAATTGTGCTGACCTCCCCTGTATTGTGTGCTCTTTCCCTTCACCTAAAGTAATTCATTTCTACTATCTAATTAGTGAATACCCCTCTCCCACCCTCCCTCCCTCTCCCCTCTCATAACCACAAAAGAATGTTTTCTTCTCAGTTTAAACTATTTCGCAAGTTCTTATAATACTGGTCTTATACAATATTTGTCCATTTGCAACTGACTAATTTCACTCAGCATAATGCCTTCCAGATTCCTCCATGTTATGAAATGTTTCACAGATTCCTCACTGTTCTTTATCGATACATAGTATTCCATTGTGTGAATATACCATAATTTATTTATCCATTCATCCATTGATGGGCACTTTGGTTGCTTCCATGTTTTTGCCAAACAGTGCTGCAATAAACATGGGTGTGCATATATCTGTTCGTGTACAGGCTCTTATTTCTCTAGGATATATTCCAAGGAGTGGGATTGCTGGATTGTATGGTAGTTCTATTTCCAACTTTTTTAAAAAGTGCCGAATCGATTTCCAAAGTGGTTGTACCATTTGACATTCCCACCAGCAGTGTAGAAGTGTTCAAATCTCTCCACAGCCTCTCCAACATTTATTCTTTTGTGTTTTCTTGGATTAATGCCAGCCTTGTTGGACTGAGATGAAATCTCATTGTAGCCTTGGTCTGCATTTCTCTAATGGCTAATGATCATTAACATTTCCTCATATATCTGTTAGCTACCTGAATGTCTTCTTTAGTGAAGTGTCTATTCATATCATTTGCCCATTTTTTAATTGGGTTATTTGTCTTTTTGTAGTTGAGTTTTTGCAGTATCATGTAGATTTTAGAGATCAGGCACTGATCAGAAATGTCATAGCTAAAAACTTTTTCCCAGTCTGTAGGTAGTCTTTTTACTCCTTTGATGAAGTCTTTGGATGAGCATAGGTGTTTGATTTTTAGGAGCTCCCAGTTATCCAGTTTTTCTTCTACATTCTTTATAATGTTTTCTATTCTGTTTATGCCATGTATTAGGGTTCTTAACGTTGTCACTATTTTTTCTCCCATGATCTTTATCGTTTTAGATTTTATATTTAAGTCTTTAATCCATTTTGAGTTAGTTTTTGTGCATGGAGTGAGCTATTTCATTTTTTTGCAGATGGATATACAGTTAGGCCAGCACCATTTGTTAAAAAGAGTGTCTTTTCCCCAATTAACTGTTTTGGGGCCTTTGTCAAATATCAACTGCTCATATGTGGATGGATTTATGTCTGGATTCTCAATTCTGTTCCATTGGTCCATGTATCTGTTGTTGTACCAGTACCAGGCTGTTTTGACTACTGTGGTAATATAATAGGTTCTAAAATGAGGTAAAGTAAGGCCTCCCACTTTGTTCTTCTTTTTCAGTAATGCCTTATTTATCCCGGGCCTCTTTCCCTTCCATATGAAATTGGTGATTTGTTTCTCCATCTCATTAAAGAGAGTCCTTGGGATTTGGATCGGAATTGCATTAAATGTATAGATCGCTTTTGGTAGAATAGACATTTTTATAATGTTGTCTTCCTATCCATGAGCAAGGTATGTTCTTCCACTTATGTAGGTCTCTTTTGGTTTCTTGCAGAAGTGTACTGTAGTCTTCTTTGTATAAGTCTTTTACATCTCTGGTAAGATTTATTCCTAAGTATTTTATCTTCTTGGGAGCTACTGTAAATGGCATTGATTTGGTGATTTCCTCTTCAATGTTCCTTTTGTTGGTGTAGAGGAATCCAACTTATTTTTGTATGTTTATCTTATATCCCAATACTCTGCTGAACTCTTCTATTAGTTTCAGTAGTTTTCTTGAGGATTCCTTACGGTTTTCTCTGTAAAAGATCATGTCGTCTGCAAATAGAGATACTTTGACTTCTTCCTTGCCATTCTGGATGCCCTTTATTTCTTTATCTAGCCTAATTGCTCTGGCTAGGACTTCCAGCAAAATGTTCAATAAGAGTGGTAAAAAGGGGCATCCTTGTCTGGTTCCTTATCTCAGTGGGAATGTTTTCAGGCTCTCTCCATTTAGGGTGATGTTGGCTGTTGGCTTTGTATAAATGCCCTTCATTATGTTGAGGAATTTTCCTTCTATTCCTATTTTGCTGAGAGTTTTTATCACGAATGAGTGTTGAACTTTGTCAAATGCCTTTGCTGCATCAACTGATAAAATCATGTGGTTCTTGTCTTTTGTTTCATTTATGTGGTGGATTACATTAATCGTTTTTCTAATGTTGAACCATCCCTGCATACCTGGTATGAATCCCACTTGGTCATGGTGAATTATTTTTTTGATATGATGTTGTATTCTATTGGCTAGAATTTTGTCGAGGATTTTTGCATCTACATTCACGAGGGATATAGGTCTATAATTTTCTTGTGGTGTCTTTACCTGGTTTTGGTATCAGGGATATGGTGGCTTCATAGAATGAGTTTGGTAGTATTCCGTCCTTTTCTATGCTGTGAAATACCTTTAGTAGTAATGGTGTTAACTCTTCTCTAAGAGTTTGGTAGAACTCTGCAGTGAAGCCATCCAGACCAGGGCTTTTTTTTTGTTGGGAGTTTTTTGATTACCTTTTCAATCTCTTCTTTTGTTATGGGTCTACTTAGTTGTTCTACCTCTGTTTGTGTTAGCTTAGGTATGCAGTGTGTTTCTAGGAATTCATCCATTTCTTCTAGGTTTCCAAATTTGTTTGAGTATAGTTTTTCGTAGTAATCTGATATGATTCTTTTAATTTCAGTTGTGTCTGTTGTAATATCGCCCATCTCATTTCTTATTTGGGTTATTTGCTTCCTCTCCTGTTTTTCTTTTGTCGGTTTGGCCAATGGTTTATCAATTTTGTTGATTTTTTCAAAAAACCAGCTTTAGGTCTTGTTAATTCTTTCAATTGTTTTTCTGTTTTCTATTTCATTTAGTTCAGCTCTAATTTTTATTATTTGTTTTCTTCTGGTGCCTGTGGGTTTCTTTTATTGCTCACTTTCTATTTGTTCAAGTTGTAGGGATAGTTCTTTGATTTTGGCCCTTTCTTCTTTTTGGATGTGTGCATTTATTGATATAAATCGGCCTCTGAGCACCGCTTTTGCTGTGTCCCAAAGGTTCTGATAGGAGGTGTTTTCATTCTCGTTGGATTCTATGAATTTCTTTATTCCATCTTTAATGTCTTCTATAATCCAGTCTTTTTTGAGCAGGGTATTGTTCAGTTTCCATGTGTTTGATTTCCTTTCCCTGCTTTTCCTGTTATTGATTTTCACTTTTATGGCCTTATGGTCAGAGAAGATGCTTTGTAATATTTCAATGTTTTGGATTCTGCTAAGGCTTGCTTTATGACCTAATACGTGGTCTATTCTAGAGAATGTTCCATGTGCACTGGAAAAGAAAGTATACTTGGTTGCTGTTGGGTGCAGTGTTCTGTATATGTCTACGAGGTCAAGTTGGTTGACTGTGGCATTTAGATCTTCCGTATCTTTATTGAGCTTCTTTCTGGATGTCCTGTCCTTCACCGAAAGTGGAGTGTTGAAGCCTCCTACTATTATTGTGGGGGTGTCTATCTCACTTTTCAATGCTGATAGAGTTTGTTTTATGTATCTTGCAGCCCTGTCATTGGGTGCATAAATATTTAATATGGTTATATCTTCTTAGTGTATTGTCCCTTTAATCATTATACAGTATTCTTCCTTATCCTTTCTGATGGATTTAACTTTAAAGTCTATTTTGTCAGAAATTAATATTGCCACTCCTGCTCTTTTTTGATTGTTGTTTGCTTGATATATTTTTTTCCATCCTTTGAGTTTTCGTTTGTGTCTCTAAGTCTAAGGTGTGTCTCTTGTAGGCAGCATATAGACGGATCTTGTTTTTTAATCCATTCTGCCACTCTCTGTCTCTTTATAGATGCCTTTAGTCCATTTACATTCAGGGTAATTATGGATAGGTATGAATTTAGTGCTATCATTTTGATGTCTTTTTTGTGTGTTGACAGCTTCTTTTTCCCACTTGATTTTATGTGCTGAGTAGATTTTCTTTATGTATGTCCTTTCCTCATATTTGTTGTTGTTGATTTTGTTCCTGCTGAGTCTGTATTTTTCCCTTGTATTTTATTTTGATGAGGAGGATAGTTTGTCTTCTTTGTGGTTACCTTATTATTTACCCCCATATATCTAAATTTAAAAATAACTTTTATTTCTTTGTATCGCCATATCTTCCTCTCCATATGGAAGGTGTATGATTACATTTCTTAGTCTCTCTTTATTATTTTAATGTTGTCTTCTTTTATGTAATAACATCGCTGTTACCCTGTGTTGGGCTTTTTTTTTTTTTTTTTTAATCTTGCTTTGTTTTTTGTTTTTTTTCCCTGTCTGGGTTGACTTCTGGTTGCTCTGCCCAGTGTTCTTAGTCTTGGGTTGATACCTGATATTATTGATTTTCTAACCAAAGAACTCCCTTTAGTATTTCTTGTAGTTTTGGTTTGGTTTTTACGAATTCCCTTAACTGTGTTTATCTGGAAATGTCTTAATTTCACCTTCATATTTAAGAGACAGTATTGATGGATATATGATTCTTGGCAGGCAATTTTTTTCCTTCAATTTTTTAAATATGTTATCCCATTGCCTTCTTGCCTGCATGGTTTCTGCCAAGTAGTCCAAGCTTATTCTTATTGACTCTCCCTTGTAGGTGACTTTTCTTTTATCCCTCGCTGCTCTTACAATTGTCTCTTTATCTTTGGTTTTGGCAAGCTTGATTATAATATGTCTTAGTGACTTTCTTTTCGGATCTACCTTATGTGGAGTTCGATGAGCATCTTGGATAGATATCTTCTCATCTTTCACAATATCAGGGAAGTTTTCTGCCAACAAATCCTCAACAATTTTCTCTGTATTTTCTGTTATCCCTCCCTGTTCTGGTACTCCAATCACTCATAGGTTATTTCTCTTGATAGAGTCCCACATGATTCTTAAGGTTTCTTCATTTTTTTTTAATTCTTTCATCTGATTTTTCTTCAAATATATTAGTGCCAAGTGATTTATCTTCTAGTTCAGAAATTCTAGCTTCTACTTGCTCAATTCTGCTCCTCTGGCTTTCTACTGAGTTGTCTAATTCTGTAATTTTATTGTTAATCTTCTGAATTTCTGATTGCTGTCTATGGATTTTTCCAGCTTATTAAACTTTTCATTATGTTCCTGAATAATCTTTCTGATTTCTTCAGCTGCTTTATCTGTGTGTTCCTTGGCTTGTTCTGCATATAGCCTCATTTCCTTCCTGATGTCTTGAAGGATTCTGTATATTAAACTTATGTATTCTGCATCCGGTAATTCCAGGAATGTACTTTCATCTAAAAGATCCCTGGATTCTTTGTTTTGAGAGCCTGTTGAGGTGATCATGGCCTGTTTCTTTATGTGACTTGATATTGACTGTTTTCTCCGAGCCATCTATAAGTTATTATATTAGTTTCTGCTTGCTTACTGTGTCATAGCTGCTTGCTTTGTTTTGTTTTGGTATACCCCCATGGGTTGCTTAAGTGAGCTAGCCTGATTATTTTCACCTTTGGATCTCTGGCGTCCTGTCCCCAGCTGGCTAGAGCTGTTATCAGGTATATCATTCTAGGAGTCCATTCAGTTTTCTTGTATGAATTCAGCTCAGGTTTCCAGGTAGCTGATATCAAGCGCGTGGCACAGGCTCTGTCCTACAGCCTTAGAGGGGCAGGGGTGATTGGCGTATATACCCATATCTGATTGCAGCAGGGGATCACGCTCTGAACAAGGCAGGGGGCTGAGAACCGACCCCCAAGTGTCTCTGAGGAAAACGCGTCTCTGTTCCCTAGAGCATGCTGGTGGGTGGGCTCTGCAGAGGAACCATGGGCATCCAAAGTTTTTGTTGTAAGGACTGGGAGGTACCAGTTATCCCTGGACCCCTGTCGCGGGTGGCTGGGTGACCCAAGTAGAGCCACCAGTCCTTAGGTCCCTGTTGTGGGTAGATGAAGACCTTGTTTAATCGGTAAAGCAATGTCAAACGTCAAACACCCACCTCTCCACCTCACAGCTGAAACGGCTGGAGTTTGCCAACAAGGGCCTATTCTCCCGAAATAGGCCCACACAGGTCCATGCAGAAGGGAAAGGTGCTCAAGGTCCACAGAAGGTTTACGCCTGGACAGGAGCCGCTTCTGTCCTGAGCTCCCCCAGTTAATGGAGCTAGCAAATTATCTTTTCCCCCCAGTTGCAAATTTTTTCCTTCCCCAAGGCCGGGAGGACGGCTCCAGATGCTCACCAGGGTCTATCTCAGGTCTAGGGATTCAGCTACTGAAGCTGGTTTTGTGGGGGGAGGGCACGGTAAAATAAACGCCAAGTACTTAGCTTTTGCCGAGAGCACCCTTCTCCTCAGGTTCTGGAGGTGTGAGTGGGCTGTACGGCTGGCTGCTTCTCCCTCAGGAAACTGCGGCCAAATGCTAGGACCAGCCCACAGCCGCTGCTGCCGCCCCCGCAGCTCCAGGAATGGTGCCTGAGGCCTCCCCGCAATTCAGGTCCAGTAACTCTTCTCCGCTTCTGAACGGTCTCTTCCTTCCCCTGCCCCTCAGTTCGTTGTCTAAGCTTGCCTTCCATGCTCAGGGCTTCCAGCTTGTCACAAATATACTCATTTCACTTGTTTTTTTGAGTCTTTGTTGTAAAGAGGGCTCAACGGAAGTGTCTGTCTATTCTGCCATCTTGGCTCTGCCGCCCAAAACTCAATATTTAAATGGAAATTAGGTTCCCATGCTTAACAGCCCATAAAAGCCTATCAGACCCCAAATATAGGTGACTTTTAATTTGGGGAAATGGGTCAAAGCCACAAAAAAAGTTGCCTATTAATTGAGACTTGGCCATTTAGGTATCAAACCATATTTTAAGAGTTATTAGATGAACTCCTTCCTAAAATACACAAATATATTTTTTTGCCTTCTTTGGCACATTGCAAGGGTTTGAATTATCTATGAATCACACTGTCACATACACAGATGTAGGGATTGAGTTAGTAAGCATGAAGACAAGATGCAGGTACAAATACATTAATCTCAACGCCCATACCTACAGTTAGGCTTAAAAAACTCACCACCCACCCACCCACACACTACAGAATCCCATCCTGGCAAAACTGAACTCTGCTTTGGGCTTTGTTACCATTTTTGCCATATGATGTTTGCAACTGCTTCTACATGTCACGGTTGGTTGGTTGGTTGGTTTGGTTGGTTTGGTCAGTTGGTCGGTTGGTCGGTTGGCTGGCTGGCTGGCTGGTTGGCTGGTTGGTTGGTTGGCTGGTTGGTCGGTTGGCTGGTTGGTCAGTTGGCTGGTTGGCTGGTTAGTTGGTTTGTGGAGTTTTTGCCTCTTTCTCTCTCCACTTCCATTTTTATCCTTGTCTCTTTTATGTTATGTCTATTCTATTAAGTCTCAGATTTAAAAAATATTGCTGTGTTTTACTGACAGCATCAAGCCAAAGAGAACATACTTTTCTTTCTTTCTTTCTGGCAAAATGAAGAATCTGTCCACAGATTTCTACCTCTTCTCTGATTTCACCGTGGCTTAAAGGAGTCTCTTAATTACGAGAGACTTTTTATGGCTTACAAAAAGAGTAGAGCTGGGCACAGTGCTTTTTGGAAGAACATTCTAAGACTTCTAGTTTCCTAACATTGTTTAAATTTCCAATTTAAAGAAAAAACTGTCCTCAGTTTTGAAATTCTATGAATCTACCAGAAATTAATATTATATACAATATTTTTTTTATCTTGCCCTCCAGTCCTTGAAGAGAGAATCAGGTTTAAGTAGAGGAAGATAATACAATAGATGAAAACATCTGGAGGGATTTTAACATTTTTTTTATTATTTTCAATAACTCTAGAGACTAACTGAATTTGGTTCATTTTACTTTAAAGCTTGAAGTTATCGTTTTCCATTGTACAAATACAACATAATCCCAATCTCATGTTTATGAGCTATAAATAGCATCATCTTTGGCCCACAAATCAACTGAAGAGGAGAGATTTTTTCATAGTAACTAGAAATGAGTTAGAAGTTAAGGGAAATAGTATTAAGGAGGATGTTACACATTTGGATGAAATGGGCTAAGCTCTAGTTAACTCAGCTGTGGTTAAAAGAAAAAGGAGACCGTAGGTTATACTATGAAGCAAAGGCAACTCAACAGTTGAGGGTATGTTATACCTGAACCTCCTTAGTTAAAACAAAAAAGGAAGAAATGGGAAATGGGTATATGACATTGGGCAAATTATCTAAACTCTCTGAGACTCCAAGCCTTCATATGTAAAATGTGAATAATAACAGTAGCCTCCTCAAGGTGCTTTGAGAGGATTAAATGAGTTATTGCCTGTCTTAGCTATTGAGTACTGCTCTAACAGAAACACCACAAGTGGATGGCTTTACCAAACGTAAGTTTATTCTCTCACAGTTTAGGAGGCTAGAAGTCAAAATTCAGGGTGCCAGGTCTAGCAGAAGGCTTTCTCTCTGTTGGCTCTGGAGGAAAGCCCTTGTCATCAATCTTCCCTGGTCAAGAACTTCTCAGCACAGGGACCCTGGGTCCAAAAGACACGCTATTCTCACGGTTCTTGTTTCTCAGTGGTATGAGGTCTCTGTCTCTCTGCTCACTTCTCTTTTTTACATCTCAGAGGCTACTGACTTAAAATACAACCTAATCTTATAAATTGAGTCATGCCTCATTAACATAACTCACTAATTCCACCTCATTAACGTTATAAAAGATTTTATAACACATAGAAAAAAATCACATCAGATGACAAAATGGTGGACAGTCACACAATACTGGAAATAAGTGGCTAAGCCAAACTGATACATCTTTTGAGGGGCCACAATTCAAGCCATAACAGTCTGTAAATCACTTAGCACCGGACATGTCACATTGTAACAGTTTAATTCATGTTAACCATTATGACCGTTAGAAACTCTGGTGACATAGTAGTTAAGAGCTAGGGCTGCTAACCAAAAGGTTAACAGTCAGAATCCACCAGGCACTCCTTGGAAACTCTATGGGGCAGTTCTACTCTGTCTTATAGGGTCGCTATGAATTGGAAACGTGGCAATGGGTTTTTTGGGTTTTTATTATAACTATTACAGCTGAAATTCTTTTCTGTAAAAAGGCTACTAAATCAGAATTTCTATCTATTCGTGATTCAACAAATATTTATTGAGAACTTATGCTCAACGTACCATACAAAGGGCTGATGGTACAAGAAGAAATAAGACACATCTCTGCACTTGTGGAGCCTGCCATCAGTAATCAGGACTGGTAAAGAAAAGAAGAAAAGAAAGTCTATATAACTGGTTGTAAGGTTGGGTAAGCTAGCATCGTCTCCGTTACACACGGCATGCTCCCAGTCAATATTTACCTAACTGACTAAGTGCTAAGTACACAGTGTATATTTAATATATAGTTTTAAATTATATAAACTGTTTAACATGAATAATTTGTACCCTCAGTCTGTTTTATTGACTGATGCACTCTATAGTCCTCTGGAATACTGAACAGCCCATCATTATGATCAAAATCTTGTCTCTGCCAAAAAACTATGTATTAGATGATTAACACTTCTTTTCTTGACTTGGAAAAAAATAAAGACAGGGAACCTTAATGTTTATATTAAGAAGCAAATTCTTCCAGCTTAATTTTCCCATGCTTTATTTATTCAGCAAGTATTTACTGCACACCAGTATCTACCAGCAGCACTGTGCTACATGCTGGAGTAATTGTTGTTGTTAGGTGCCATTAAGTCGGTTCCAACTCATAGCAACCCTATATACAACAGAATGCAACACCGCCTGGTCCTATGCCATCCTCACAATCGTTGTTATGCTTGAGCCCATTGCTGCAGCCACTGTATCAATCCATCTTATTGAGGGTCTTCCTCTTTTTTCCTAACCCTCTACTTTACCAAGCACGATGCTCTCCAGGGACTGGTCCCTCGTGATAACATGTTCGAAGTATGTGAAAAGTAGTCTTGCCATTCTTGCTTTTAAAGAACATTCTGGCTGTTCATCTTCCAAGACAGATTTGTTGGTTCTTTTGGCTGTCCATTGTATATTCAGTATTCTTGACCAACACCATAATTCAAAGGCATTAATTCTTCTTCAGTCTTCCTTATTCGTTTTCCAGCTTTTACCATGCATATGAGGCAAATGAGTACACAATGGCTTGAGTCAGGCACACCTTAGTTTTCAAGGTAACATCTTTGCTTGTTAACACTTTAAAAAGGTATTTTGCAGCAGATTTTCCCAAGGAAATGCATCCTTTGATTTCTTGACTGCTCTTTTTATGGGTGTTGATTGTGGAGCCAAGTAAAATGAAATCCTAACAGCTTCAGTCTTTTCTCCATTTATCATGATGTTGCTTATTGGTCCGGTTGTGAGGATTTCTGCTTTTTTTTATGTTGAGGTGTAATCCATACATAAGGCTGTGGTCCTTGATCTTCATAAGTAAGTGATTCACGTCTTCACTTTCAGCAAGCAGGGCTGCATCATATGCATAACACAAACTGTTAACGAGTCTTCCTCCAATCCTGATGCCCCCTTCTTCTCCATATAATCCAGCTTCTCAGATTATTTGCTCAATATATAGATTGAATAGGTATGGGGAAAGAATATAGTCCTGGTGCACACATTCCCTGACTTTAAACCATGAAGTATTCCCTTGTACTGTTCAAATGACTGCCTCTTGATCTATGTACAGGTTCCTCATGAACACAAGTAAGTGTCCTGGAATTTCCATTCTTTGCAATGTTATCCATAATTTGTTATCCACACGGTCGAATTCCTCTGCATAGTCAATAAAACACAGGTAAACATATTTCTGGTATTCTCTGCTTTAGACCAGGATCCATCTGACATCATCAATGATATCCCTGGTTCCACATCCTCTTCTAAATTCAGCTTGAATTTCTGGCAGCTCCCTGTCGATGTACTGCTGCAGCCATTTTTGAATGATCTTCAGCAAAATTCTACTCGCGTATGATATTAACGATATTGCTTGATAATTTTCATGTTCTGTTGGATCACCCTTCTTGGGAACGGGCATAAATATGGATCTCTTCCAGTCAGTTGGCCAGGTAGCTCTCTTCCAAATTTCTTGGCATACATGAGTGAATACTTCCAGCACTGCATCTGTTTGCTGAAACACCTCAACTGGTATTCCATCAATTCCTGAAGCCTTGTTTTTTGCTAATGACTTCAGTGCAGCTTAGATTTCTTCCTTTAGTACCATCAGTTCCTGATCTTATGCTACTTCCTGAAATGGTTAATATCGATAAATTCTTTTTGGTATAGTGATTCTGGTATTCCTTCCACCTTCTTTTGATGCTTCCTGAGTCGTCTAATATTTTCTCCATAGAATCCTTGAATATTGCAACTTGAGGCTTGAGTTTTTTCTTTAGTTCTTTTAGCTTGAGTAATGCAAAGCGTGTTCTTCCGTTTTGGTTTTCTTACTCCAGGTCTTTGCACATTTCATTATAATATTTTAGTTTTATCTTCTCAAGCTGCCCTGTGAAATCTTCTGTTCACCTCTTTTATGTCATCATTTCTTCCATTTGCTTTAGCTACTTGATGTTCAAGAGCAAATTTCAGAGTTTCTTCTAACATCTATTTTGGTCTTTTCTTTCTTTCCTGTCTTTTTAATGACCTCTTGCTTTCTTCATGTATGATGTCCTGGATGTCATCCCACAACTTCTCTGGTCTTTGGTGTTTAGTGTCCAATGCATCAAACCTATTCTTGAGATGGTCTCTAAATTCAGGTGGGATACACACAAGGGTGTACTTTGGCTCTCCTGGACTTGTTTTAATTTTCTTCAGCTTCAGCTTGAACTTGCATATGAGCAAATGACAGTCTGGTCCACAGTCAGCCCCTGGCCTTGCTCTGACTGATGATACTGAGCTTTTCTATTGTTTCTTTCTGCATAGGTAGCTGATTTGTTTCCTGTGTATTTCACCTGGTGAGGTCCAAGTGTACAGTCATGTTTATGTTGTTGAAAAAAGGTATTTGTAATGAAGAAGTAGTTGTTCTTACAAAAATTCTATCATGCGATCTCCAGCATAGTTTCTGTCATCAAGGCCATATTTTCCAACTACCAAATCCTTCTTCTTTGTTCTCAACTTTCGCATTCCAGTCACCAGTAATTATCAATGAATCCTGACTGCATGCTGAATCAATTTCAGACTGCAAAAGTTGGTAAAAATCTTCAATTTCTTCATATTTGGCCTTAGTAGCTGGCGCTTAATTTTGAATAATATTCATATTAACTGGTCTTCCTCACAGGCATATGGATATTATCCAATCACTGACAGCATTGTACTTCAGCATAGATCTTGAAATGTTCTTTTTGACGATAAGTGTAATATCATTCCTCCTCAAGTTGCCATTCCCGGCACAGTAGACCATATAATTGTCCGATTCAAAATGACCAATACCAGTCCATTTCAGGTTACTAATGCCTAAAGTATGGATGTTTATGCATTCCATTTCATTCTTGATGATTTCCAATTTTCCTAGATTCATACTATGTACATTCTACGTTTCAATTATCACTGGATATTTGTAGTTGTTTCCTCTCATTTTGAGTCCTGCCACATCAGCAACTGAAGGTCTCAAAATAATTACAACTCAATATATCAATGTAGATATTGCTTTCAAGTTCACATATTCTCTTAATTCTCAAAACAATTCTGTAAAAAAGTATTACTATTCTTTTTCTTAAATGCAGTAGTTGAGACAGGGAAAAAAATATACAGAAAGCCACATAACTAGTAAGCACAAGACTGGAATCTCAAACCTAGATCATTCTCTCTCCAAATTCGACCTCCGTTCTAATATATCCCAATGCCTCCAATGATTCATCTGTCACACTGTAACGAAATCTTGGTTTAGCATCCCTATTCCAGGAAACAAATAACAATACAGTTGCTCACTCAATTCATATTTATTTCTTGACCATTTGGGGAAAAAATTGCTGTCTTTCCCTTAAAAAAAATGGTAGCAGTGTGTCCACAAAAATCCACAAAGTACTGCCAGAACTCTTTCAATCTCCAGTGCTACAACATAGCAATTTTCATGTTTGTACCCCAAAAGGGACCACTTACTTTGAGGAAAACCAACTGATTCTATCTCTGCTAGTCAATGCTCTTCAATGCTCTTTGTTCACAGAGTGGTCTGAAAAAATTAGTTTTAAAATGGGTTTGATCATGAAAGGTGAGAGCCCAGACTGTTTTTGTTTTGACCCACGTATTTGAACTCACTTGCATCTCTGAAACAGGGCAAGTTAAGGAAATTTTTTGAATAAGCCACACTAAGGAAGATAAGAGATACAAACTAGCAATGTTGTTGTCGTTACTAGGTGTCATCGAGTCGGTTCTAACTCATAGCAACCCTACGTACAATAGAATGAAACACTGTCTGGTCCTGCGCCATCCTCAAAAGCGTTGCTATGTTTGAGCTCACTATTGCAGCCACCGTGTCAATCCACCTCATTGAGAATCTTCCTCTTTTTAACTGACCTTCTGCTTTACTAAGCATGACGTTCTTCTCCAGAGACTGGTCCCTCCTAGTAACATGTCCAAAGTACGTGAGACAAAGTCTTACCATCCTCACTTCCAAGGAGCATTCTGGCGCTACTACTTCCAAGACAGATTTGTTCAGTCTTCTGGCAGTCCGTGATATAAGTCAATATTCTTCATCAACACCACAATTCAAATGCATCGATTCTTCTTCAGTCTTCCTTATTCATTACCCAGCTATCACATGTATATGAGACAACTGAAAATACCATGGCTTGGGTCAGGTGCACCTTTGTCCTCAAAGCGACATCTTCACTTTTCAACACTCCAAAGAGGTCTTTTGCAGCATATCTGCCCAGTGCAACACGTGGTTTGATTTCTTGACTGCAGCTTCCATGGACGTTGATTGTGGACCTAAGTAAAATGAAATCCTTGACAAACTTCAGTCATTCCTCCATTTATCATGATGTTGGTTATTGATCCAGTTATGAGGATTATTACTTTCTCTATATTGAGGTGTAATCCATACTGTACGTTGTAGTCCTTGATATCTGTCAGTATGTGCTTCAAGTCCTCTTTGCTTTCAGCAAGCAAGGCTGTGTCATCTGCATATCGCAGGCTGTTTATGAGTCTTCCTCCAATCCTGATGCCTCGTTTTTCTTCATATAGTCCAGCTTTGTGGTAAACAAGGAACACTTTTCTCCTGGTTATAGCAGCAGTGCCACAGTCAACACATTCATCTGTTGATGTGTTGTCAAGTCAGTTTCCCTCAAGGTTGAAAAATTCTGAAGGTATCTGTGGAAGGGAACTAACATTTCCCAAGTGCCTACCATGCCCCAAGTCCCATGTTAGCATTTTATATTCAAGGGCTCTTTTAATCCTTCCAACACCCTCTATTAATATATAATATCATATTCACTTTACAGATGAAGAAACTGATCTCACAGAGACAAGAAACTGGTCTTACATTATTCAGCTATAGTAAATGAAACAGAGAAGATGCTTTCAAACACCTGACTGCAAAGCCTGGATTCTTTCTACTCTACCATAATGCTGATTACATAAAAGTTCTCATCTCCTGACTTCTAATTAGGAGAATTATCTCAAGAGATTCTTAAAACATTTCATTCTGTAAGAAACTACACCTCTGTAATTGGGTCAGAGCTTCTGTAACTTAAGTTGCAAAAACAGAGGTGCTGCATGTTGATGGATGTGGACATCAAAAGAGCTATGTTCTTATGATCCAACTGCACTGGGAAAAAAATTACTTAAGTGTTGAAGTCTATAAAAGACAGGATCATACTTTAAAATGGAGGAGCTGGATACTAATTTTCATATTTCAAGTTTGGTTCAAATTTATTTTTAAACTACAATGTGCTCAGTGCTGGGAATACAACAATGAATAAATTACACTCTGTGTCCCCAAGGAAAGCCCAGTGAAGGAGACAGTCCATACTCTCAATAAAAGGTACTGTGCTAGACCGTCCTATTTTGGTTTTTATATGTGTAAACTCATTCAGATAACTCTAGCTAGATATAAGAACCTAAAGGGATTTCAGATACCACCTTTTCAGCCCTCTAGGGATGGAAGCCCTGGTGGTGTAGCGGTTAAGAGCTACTGCTGCTAACCAAACAGTCAGCAGTTCAAATCCACCAGGCACCCCTTAGAAACTCTATAGGGCAGTTCTGCTCTGTCCTATATGGTCACTATGAGTCAGAATTAACTTGACGGTAGTGGAGGAAGGAGTCAGAATTGAAGAAGTGACTTGCCCAAAGTCAGGAAGCAATTAATGATCACGCGCTGTTAATAATGTTCATTTATTAAACTGCGTTTATTACAGAATTAATGTGTCACACTTGGTAGCATTTCTCACAAATATTTTTTTTGAATTTTTTATTATTTTGTGCTGTTAGATTGGAAACTGTGGTGGCATAGGTCAATGGGGCAGTTCTACTCTGTCCTATAGGGTCACCATGAGTCAGAATCGACTTGATGGTAGTGGAGGAAGGAGTCAGAATTGAAGAAGTGACTTGCCCAAAGTCTAGAAGCAATTAATGATCACGCGCTGTTCATTTATTAAACCGAGTTTATTACAGAATTAATGTGTCACATTTGGTAGCATTTCCCAAATATCTTTTTGAATTTTTAATTATTTTGTGTTGTTAGATTGGAAACCCTGGTGGCATAGTGGTTAAGTGCTACGGCTGCTAACCAAAGGGTCAGCAGTTCCAATCTGCCAGGCGCTCCTTGGAAACTCTGTGGGGCAGTTCTACTCTGTCCTATAGGGCCGCTATGAGTCGGAATAGATTCGACGGCACTGGGTTTAATTTGGTTTGTTTTGGTTGTTAGATTGCTTTCTGAAACATATTACAAATAGGGGAGCCTGAGCAAAGATTGTATGAGTAAACCTTTTAAAGTAGTTTGCCCTGAGATAATGTTAAAGCTGTTTAGGTCAATATACTAAAAAACTTCCCACTAAGTACAGAGAGAATTTATCTAAACAACTTTAACAAGGGCCAGATTCTTTTAACAGCAAAAATGGATTACTTGTTTACAAGATTTAGTCAAAGTTGAAATTAATTTTATCATAATAGCACTTTCACTCACTGAAAACACTTTATCCTAATTCAACATTCATTATTGTAATTTTCAGATTTCTTAGATCACGATTATCTTAGTCAAATAGTGCTGTTTTAACAAAAATACCACAGGGGGATAGCTTTAAAGAACAGAAATTTATTTCCTCACAGTTCTGAAAGCTAAGAGTCCCAGTCAAGGTCCTGGACATGTTGATTTCCTTCTGTGAGACTCTCTCAGTTTCTAACGTTTGCCACTGGCCCCTGGTGTTCCTTGGGTTCCTTGGTGTCTTCTCCTGCGTGAGTCTCTGTGTCTCTGTTCTGGTCTTCTTATAATTCTGAAGTAATTATGTAAGTTTAGGACCTGCCCTATACTGGTAGACCTCATTAACATAACAAAAGAAAACTCTATTTCCAAACAAGAGTACAACCACAGATACAAGGGCCAGGAATTCTACACATATTTGGGGGTAATGAAATTCAAGCCATAATTACTATAAGGGGAAAAAATTAACAGTAAGAGCAACTGAACTTTTGAAACGCAATTCAAAAGAAAAATTCTGTTTTTAAAACTACAATGTTTCCCAAAATGTGTTTCACTAGTCACGGAATGCTGAATATCACTTTTAAAATGAACTGGTGGGGAAGGGGGTTGCAAAAATGCTAACAGTCAAGTGTGGTCTTGGAGCCCTGAATATGCTAATAATCTTGTGACTCTCTAAGGAGATATGGTATAAAGCTTCCCAAACATATTCAACCACAGAGCCATTTTTTCCATAGTGCTTCCTAAGGAGCTAACATCTGGTAAAATGCATCTTCAGGACATGCCACCACATCTTGTCATTTGACTCTGACCTGTACGAAGACCTTGCTCACTTGTGCTTTATAAAAGCTTTGGAAAGGAAGATGTTAGATTAACACCTCAGTCTCACCATCCTCTCTTCTTAACCTCCACCACTCCTGGCAGAAGAAAGAGAAGGAACTGAAGGTGACCAATTTCAGGCAATGAAAATGACCTTTCCATAGGAAATGCAAACCACACAAAGAACACATTTATGAACATACTATCTTTACATCTTAAAGCTCAAAACACTGCATCAATTAGTCTCACACTTTATTATATAATAGTCCATTAGAATTGTAGCTGATGAAAATATTATATTCATTACTTTAGAAACATATGCGAATTTTATAAAGAAAATCTAGAAAACAAGATGAAGGGCCAAAAAATGACAAATAAGGGCACAGATAATAAGTTAAACAGAATACAAAGACACTGTGGATTGCTAACTATACTTGTTTTAATGTATATTCCTAAACTTGCACTAAATCTGTTCTGAATTCAAGGGCCAGATTCTTTAAACAAAACATTTTTATAAGTATGAGAGGTAATACCTGGATGATAAAATTTAAGATAGATCTCAACGGCAAGGCTGAGAAGCTCTAAAATTTAAACCACATGTTAGAGATCTTGAAAGGTCACATTAGAGGATATTAAACAAAGGACAATGTGTTCAAAGCAAGTGTTTGATGTCTAAATTGTTAAGGGTGTGCTGTTGTGACTCAATTATATTTACTGAGCTGTCAGTGAGTCTGATCCAGGGAAGGCATATTAACTGACCCACGGCCCAACAGTCTACTCTGAATACAAAATATACATCAATAAAAGACCAAAATGTTGCAAAACAGAATTATGCATTCAAATTACTCCCAGATCCCGGGTCAACTCTTAATTTACCCTGCTATTGTGCATTTAACTCTTTCCCTCTGGTTCCCCACCTATAAAATAAGAACCATTTCACAGAAGTTTCAAAGAATAGCCAATAAAATAGCATTAACAAAGAAAAACTAAAAATGAGTTTTATTTGTCTCAAAGTGAGAACACACACTTTTTTTTTTTTTTTACTTTGATCATACTGTGAAATGGTAGTCAGTTCTAAACTCTGTTAAAAGCCTAAGAAGGAAAACTACTTTCCAAAATGGGATAAAAAACACAGAAAGAAACAGCTTACCTTGAAGAGTCTATTCTAAAACCTGGCTCCTACATCAGACTTCAGGGTCAGACTACCTAGGCCACCCAGTACCTCCACCCATAAGCTGTGGCTCTAAGCTCAGTGCTTAAACTCTGTGTTTCAGTTCCCACAGCTATAAAAATGATTGGCTATTGTAAAGACTAAGTGAATTGACAATACTAAAAAAAAAAAAATGACTGGCTATTGTAAAGACTAAGTGAATTGACAATACTAAAGCCCTTTAAATAGTGCCTGGGATGGTAAATGTTAGCTATTTTCATTATCATCTACATGATAAAGTCCCATGTAAAAACTTTTTCTTTAGCAACAAAACAAAAGCATTGTTTCCTCTGAGATCATAGAAAATGCTGTTTTTCCTTAGCATTACCCAACCCCTAAAAATCAAACCCATTATCAAAGAGTCAACTCCGACCCTACAGGACAGAGTAGAACTACCCCATAGGGTTTCCAAGGCTATATAATTCTTACAGAAGCAGACTGCCACATCTTTCTCCCATGGGACAGCTGGTGGGTTCAAATCACCGACCTTTCAGTTAGCTGCCCTGTATATGAGTACACCTCCTTTTCATTATGATCTCCAGGATGCTTTAGATCATATGTGAAGGCACAATCAAAGCAACCAACTCTATGGATTTACAATCTCCATAACTGGACTCTTCTCTGCCTTATTCCTGATTCTCTATTGTTGTTTTTATTATGCTTTCTTATTGTACTTGATGTTGAATTCTTTGTGAAATGAAATATATATACTGTCTTAGACTGGGTTCTCTAGAGAAGTAAAGCATATAAATATATGTAGAGAGATTTGTATCAAGGAAATGGCTTACACACTTGTAGAGGCTAGAACATCCCAAGTCCATGGATCAGGATAGAGGCTTCTCCTGATTCACGTAGCCCGCAGGGGCTGGAGTACCCAAGATCAGCAGGGCTCTTGCTCGCTGGCTACGAAGATCAATGAATCCCAAGATAGGCAGGCCAAGACCGCAGGTAAGCTGCTAGCTCAAGTCCCAAGAACCGGAGGTCAGATGTACAGGAACCAGCTGCAGGATTCAGAGCTAGCAAAAGCCCAAGAGCCTTGACAGAAAGTCCACTTATATTTGATGTAGGCCACACCTTCAAGGAAACTCCCTTTCAACTGAATGGCTACTCATAGCAGCTCCCATCATGGAAATTATCACATTATATCAAAAATCATCATGGAAGTGATCATATCATCATACAACTGCCAAACTACATCATAACTGCCAAACCACTGAGAATCATGGTCCAGCCAAGTTGACACACAACCTTAATGATCACATATACCATATACAAAACTACAAAAAAAAAAAAAATTTACTTCTAAAACTAAAGTTTTTCAAGAAAGACAAATGTGTTGCATAAGCAAAATAAAATGATATGGGGAAATGGGAGGAAATGCTAGTAAAAAGGGGAACTAGTCAGAAGGAATACAAAGGAAAAACCCTAGAAGCAAAGACAAAAAATTTGAGTCTTAAGTAGATAACAATGGGAAGATCCATGAAGAAGACCTTTATGGGTGAAGGTGGCAGTCTTCATATGGCAATTTAGTAACAAAATTATATATATCAACTTAACCAGAGCATCTGAACCTTATGGAAAGCGTAACGAAATAAAACCAGATTTAAATTTCTGCTGCTGAAACAGAATCACAATTTGGTTAACTAAAGGAAAAAATCTGGCATCTCCAATTATATGATGCTTACACATTAACAAGCTACAAAAGACAAAAGCCAAAGATTCAAGGACTCCAATGACTTTCTCACAAGGGAAAAATTAAACCATATAAAAGGAAAATAGGAAAAATAAATTACGCAAAAGAGAATGGATACCAATATAAAAATCCAAGCAATATATTTCACAGTTAAATACTTCAAATAAAAAGTGAAATCCAAGTGAATATGGAATTTAAGCTCCACTTCTGTGCACCCCCCAGACTTATACAGAATACACTCTAAGAAGATGCTTGAAATTCACAAAGTATCTCCCCCACTGGCAAAAGAGTTAAGCATGTTATTTGAATAAAGAATACCTCAATATCTGACATAAGCACAATCCCAAATTTGCTGGGATAATGGCAAGTGACGAACAAATTTGTCTGTGAGCAGATAGGGAGATGTCTAAAATACCACCACGCCCAAAAGTATACACAATATTGCAAACCTATCTAAGAAAAAAAAAAAAAAAACCAATCCTCGGTAATTCCAAATTAACCTAAGAAATGAAATGACTTGGCAACCAAACCAAAATGCTATACCAAGTTTTACTTACAGCAGGCTTTGCAGGAAAGGCCAATATCCATTATCAGGGCCGCCTGCTGAGAGCCTGGCTGAGGAACCAACTGGACCACCTCAGGAAGGCACTCAAAAATCTTCATCTCTTCAAAGGTCACATTAAAAAAAAAAAAGGCAGATTTTTCTTTCTCTAATTTTTCTCTAAAAAAGCCGTTTATATGAGATGTACATAGTTCTGTATTAAACCAAACCACTCAGGGCCATATACTTGTAATTCATAGGCCTCATAATTCTAACTGATGCCTTAAGAACTCTGGCAATTAGGACGTATGCTCATATAACTAAACTATAGGTGTCTTAGTCATCTAGTGCTGCTGTAACAGAAATATCACAAGTGGATGACTTTAACAAAGAGAAATTTATTTCCTCATAGTAAAGTAAGCTAAAAGTCCAAATTCAGGGTGTCAGCTCGAGGGGAGGGCTTTCTCTGTCTGCCTTCTCATCAATCTTCCCCCAGACTAGGAACTTCTTGGTGCAAGGATCCTGGGTCCAAAGAATGTGCTCTTTTCCTAGCACTGCTTCCTTGGTGGTATGAAGTCCCCCATCTCTCTGTTCACCTCTCTCTTTGGAGATTGCCTTGAGATATAATCCAAACTTGTAGATTGAGTCCTGCCTCACTAACACAACTGCCACCCATCCTCCCTCATAAACACCATAGAGGCAGGATTTACAACACATAGGAAAATCACACAATACCGGGAATCATGGCCCAGCCAAACTGATACACACATTTTGGCGGGGGGACATAGTTCAATCCATGACAATAGGTAAGTGGTTGCAAAGTGTCATTCATGTCTAATTAATTATTAAGAACCTACTCTGTGTCACAGGCAGTGGGGACATAAAAATGACAAAAACATAAAGCTTCCTGCCTTCAAGGAGCTCACAGTCAGGAAGGTTACTTGATTGAAGCAGAGTAGCAACGGATCTTTAAGTGAGAAGCTTGAGAGATAAACAGAGAACAAGTGAATTTCCTGGAGATCTCAGAGGTAGGCATTCAAATTTGGTACTTGTTAATTGCTGATACACTAGTAATGGACAATGTACCTATATGTAGTCAAGAACCTACAAAAGCTATTTCCTTAACTCTGGAGTCAACGTTTCTTGCTAGTCTATTCGTTAGGTGTTCAAGTAGCTAAGAAAATTCCTTCAATTATTAAGAAATCTCTGGCTGGTTACAGAGTAGAAACAAAGTAATTAAACTAAAATACTACCCAAGTGACTTAACTGGAGGTTATGAGCCCTTATTCTCATGATACCACACTACTTCGCCCTACGATGCCTCTGTAGGTTAGAGACCTGACCATACCGATTCTGAGGTAAGCACAGAGTGTTAACTACATTGGAATTGTGTCTCCAAAACAGTTGAGAGAAGGGAAGAGAATGACTCCCACTTCACGTTCTATTCTGATCTCTCTGCTTGTCTACCTAAATTCAGTGATGACTTAAGAAGCACTTTGATATTTTACATGCTTCAGTGCTATTTCTGCAAATAGTTTAGCATATTTTAACTTCACCTTGATTGTATTTTTGACTTTTCAGAGAAACAGCGACCCATAGTTAAAAACTGAGCCATAATAAATTTCTCTGTTAACCTCCATATAAATCTCCCCATTTCAAGTGGAATCATGGCAAATTATATTCCCAGAGAATTATGAAAGCACTGATATTTTCCTGCATGACGGCAGGGCACAATGGATAGATGGATAAGTGGATGAATGAACAGATGGACAGATGGGCAGACAGATATAGATGTGTGTATGCACACACAGCCAAAAAAAATCTATACCTGTGTGTGTATATGTGTATGTGTTTGTGTACAGTCATCCTTCATTGTTGCTAACTTTATATGCTGTTCTTGTTAGGTGCCATCAAGTTGGTTCTGACTCATAGTGACTCTATGTGCCACAGAAAGAAACACTGCTTGATCCTGCACCATGCTCAAAATCATTGTTATACTTCAGCTCATTGTTGCAGCCACTGTATCAATCCATCTCGTTGAGGGTTTCCTCTTTTTTGCGGACCCTCTACTTTACCAAGCATGATGTCCTTCTCCAGGGATTGAGCCCTTCTGACAACATGTCCAAAGTATGTAAGACGCACACTCGCCATCCTTGCTTTTAAGGAGCACCCTGGTTGTACCTCTTCCAAGACAGACCTGTTCATCTTTTGGCAGTCCATGATATATTTAATTATATATTTTTTTTATATTTAGCCACACGGTGCTAAGTCACTCTGTTCTATGAATACATACAGTGCTCCTGACCCTGGCCATCTCTTTCACAGTTACGTGAAACTGGTCGCACAGAAGACCAGATGATAGAATATGAATGAATCAAAAATCTATTATCTCTCCTGACATATACCTAGGTAGATTGAAATCTCCATCTTCCTCTTTGTAAATGAACAGCAGTATATAATAAAAGGTATAATTATTATTATTGGTAGAGTGGGTGGTTAATTTAACTTACAAACTGTCGTAATTTAGGGCCCCGCCACTCCTCCTTTCCCTTCTTCTCAACTATTCCTACCTATAATTTCAAGGTCAAATGCTCTGAATACATATTCTCTCAATTTTAACACAGGCCTAAATTTAACTTCCAGAAGATGTACTCCTCAAGGTCAAAACTTTCCCTCAAAATTTAAACAATGAACTCACACCTGAAAATAACATTCACAAAAATAAGGGGTCTGACTATTCATCTAGTACATTAAGAAGAATTATATAACAAAGACTTGAAATTTTACATCTAGAGGAGACTTTTAAGATCATCTAAGCAAGCACCTTCATTTCAGATAGTTCAAATGTGGAGCTATTATCAATTTACAGTTTACAAAATTATAAAGCAAAATATAACAACACAAAATCCAAAGCACTTTTCAGCTGGTAAATACTGATTTAAAATAACAAAAATAATAATCCATTCTTAACTAAAGAATGGCAATACCAAGATCTCTTTTTGGCTACCCCGAAGGTGGAAAGGCTTAATCACAAGCATTTGCTAACTTATGCTTAATAGTAAAGAAAACTAAACTTGTATTTACAACTGGCTAATGATTTTTTTTAATGATTAGACCTGGCTGCACAGTGATTAAGGGCTTGGCTGCTAACCAAAAGTTCAGCAGTTGGAATCCACCAGCTGCTCCTTGGAAACTCTATAGGGCAGTTCTACTCTGTCCTACAGGGTCGCAATGAGTCAGAATTGACTCGATGGCAAAGGATTTTTTGGCTAATGACTAGACCAACGCCTACCTTAAGTGAAGTAAATGCCAAGAGCCAAGTCAGTGTAGATTCACCAGCAAAAAATCACTGAACAAGAAATAACCATGGAAACAGCCACCAGAATTAACTACCCAAATACTTTCAGAGACATTCATAGACATAGAAGTGGTCTTCCAAGAACACAGTCAGTACAATTCATATAGAAAAATCCCCTGAAAGGAACATTTACCGTATTATTGGTGTTGCTTACCCAGTATTTAGATAAAACATATATTGTGTGTTCTTTTTATTCATTTTCATGAATAATCTTAATATTCTTATGGTGTGATATTTGTTTCCAAGGACAAAATCTCACGGTATGACATTGGGCCAGTAGGAAATAAGATTTTAATTTACAATGACCTGTTAAAGCAAAAGGCTATTGCTTGGAATCAATTGGGCCATAAATCAGGAGTTACTGTGATACACCACCTGAAGCTCTTCCAGCCGTTAGAGCAAAAAAAAAAAAAATCTTACTGATTAAAACACTTATTTTTACAATGTAAGTTAAGATTTAAAAAGAAATTATCTGTCCACTGCTGACGAAGAATAATATTCATTTATAGTTCTCTGGAGATTTTGTTAAGGATTACTACAGACCCAGTATTTCAAGGAATAAAGACAGCTAGAAAAATCCGCAAAGCATGAAAGAAAAAAGAAAAACAGGCAGCTGACCACACAAAATTATTCTGGACGTAACAGCAAACTGCGTACCTATTTTGGAAGTATACATGGCAGTCTCAGGGCTTAAATTGCAAGACTCTAGCAGCTAAGCATAGCACTGGTTCTTCTGGTGAACTCTAAAACTCTGATTCCAAATCTCCCTCTAAACACCTTTCACAGCCCTAAGTAACAAACTCCTCACCATATTTTAAATAGTCTAGTTGCACTAACCTATTTTACCAGAAATATCTTTAAACCCCTGTACCTCTCTTCCCCATCCTGATTAGCAGTACTCTTCCTCCAGTGTCAGTCCATAAATACCATCACCAGCTTTCCTCAGGATTACTCAGAGCTCCTGACTTTGCCTACCAGCCCACCAGCATGGTTGTCAAAATTTATACTTCTAAAAATCTTTCAGATCTTCTCTTTCAGACTTTCTCAAAAGCACTATTTCCCTAACTCTATTCCTCTGAAATGCATCCGGCTAGATCATGGTACTGCCCCATCAGGACTTACCCCCTTATTCTCATCTTTCCTTTCCTCACAAGTCCCCCCAGTCTTGGGTTGTTGGGTTCCGCTGAGTTGATTCTATCTAACTCATAATGACCCCATGTGTGTCCAAACAGAACCGTGTGGGAAAGAAAAAGAATGGAGAAATGATGGATTTCCTCCAACCTTCCATAACATCATACAGCAGGAAAGTACTACTGCAAAATAACGGGGCTATTTCTTAAAACTCCTCAGTGACTCCCCATGGTTGTTGCTATGCCTCAAGTCAGGTGACTCATATCAACCCAATAAAACAGAACAGAACTGCACCACAGGGTAGTACACAAGACCCTCCTTGAACCTGCTACCTTTTTACACTGTAAATACACTGTAAGTTCCCCTGTTCTTATTTACTTGCATTTATCTAAAATGCTTTCCTTTAGTATGTTCTTGTTGTTAGGTGCCGTGGAGTCTGTTCCAACTCATAGAAGCCCCATATGTAACAGAAAGAAACACTGCCTGGTCCTGCGCCATCCCCAAAATCGTTGTTACCCTTGAGTCCATTATTGCAGGCACTGTATCAGCCCATCTCACTGAGGGTCTTCCTTTTTTTCACTGACCCTCTTCTTTACCAAGCATGATGTTCTTCTATAGGGACTGATCCCTCCTGATAACATGTCTAAAGTATGTGAGACATAGTCTCGTCATCCTTGTTTCTAAGTAGCATTCTGGTCATACTTCTTCCAAGACAGATTTGTTCATTTTTCTCGAAGTCCATGATATATTCAATATTCTTCTCCAACACCACAATTCAAAGGCATCAATTTTTCTTCAGTCTTCCTTAATCACTTCCCAGCTTTCACATGCATATGATGTGATTGAAAACACCATGGCTTGGATCAGGCGTACCTTAGTCTTCAAAAAAAAGTCTTCAAGGTGACATCTTTGCTTTTCAACACTTTAAAGAGGTGTTTTGCAGCAGATTTGCCCAGTACAATGTATCACTTGATTTCTTGACTGCTGCTTCTATGGATGCTGATTGTGGATGCAAGTAAAATGAAGTCCTTGATAACTACAATCTTTTCTCCATTTATCATAATATTGCTTATTGGTCCAGTTGTGAGGATTTTTGTTTTCTTTAAGTTGAGGTGTAATCCATACTGAAGGCTGTGGTCTTTGATCTTCATCAGTAAGCGCTTCAAATCTTCACTTTCAGCAAGTAATGTTGTGTCATCTGCATAATGCAGGTCGTTAATGAGTCTTCCTCTAATCCTGATGCCCCATTCTTCTTCATATAGTCCACCTTCTCAGATTATTTGCTCAATATATAGATTGAATAGGTATGGGGAAAGGATACTACCCTGACGCATACCTTTCCTGACTTTAAACCACGCAGTCTCTCCTTGTTCTGTTCAAATGATTACCTTTTGATCTATGTATAGGTTCTTCATGAGCACAATTAAGTATTCTGGAATTCCCATTCTTTGCAATGTTATTCATAATTTGTTATGATCCACACCGTTGAATGCCTTTGCAGTCAATAAAACACAGGTAAACATCGTTCTGGTATTCTCTGCTTTCAGCCAGGATCCACCTGAGGTCACCAATGATATCCCTGTTTCCAAGTCCTCTTCTGAATCCAGCTTGAATTTCTGACAGTTCCCTGTCGATGTACTGCCGCAACCACTTTTGAATGACTGTCAGAAAAATTTTACTTGTGTGTGATATTAACGATATTGTTTGATAATTTCCACATTCGGTTGGATCACCTTTCTTGGAGATATGCATAAATATGGACCTCTTCTACTCAGTTGGCCAGGTAGCTGTCTTCCAAATTTCTTGGCATAGACGAGCGGGCACTTCCAGTGCTCCATCCATTTGTTGAAACATCTCAATTGGTATCCGTCAATTCCTGGTGCCTTGTTTTTTGCCAATGCCTTCAGTGCAGCTTGGACCTCTTCTTTCATTACCATTGCTTCTTGATCATATGCTACCTCCTGAAATGGCTGAATGTCAACCAATTCTTTTTGGTACAGTGACCCTGTGTATTCCACATTCTTTTGATGCTTCCTGCATCATTTAACATTCTCTCCATAGAATCCTTCAATATTGCAACATGAAGCTTGAATTTTTTCTTTAGTTCTTTCAGCTTGAGATATGTCGAGCATGTTCTTCCCTTTTGGTTTTCTATCTCCACGTCTTTGCACATGTCATTATCATGCTTTATTTTGTTTTCTCGAGCCCCATTTTGAAATCTTCTGTTCAGCTCTTTTACTTCATCATTTCTTCCATTTGCTTTAGCTACTCGACATTCAAGAGCAAGTTTAGAGTCTCTTCTCACATCCTATTTGGACTTTTCTTTCTTTTCTGTCTTCTTAACGACCTGCTTTCTTCATGCTTGATGTCCTTGATGTCATTCCACAACTTGTCTGGTCTTAAGTCATTTGCACTCAACAGGCCAAATCTATTCTTGAGATGGTCTCTAAATTCAGGTGGGATATACTCAAGGTCCTACTTTCAACTTGAACTTGCATATAAGCAGCTGATGGTCTGTTCTGCAGTCGGCCCCTAGCCAGACTGATAATGTTTGAGCTTTTCCATTGTCTCTTTCCACACATGTAGTCGATTTGATTCCTGTGTATTCCATCTGGTGAGGTCCACATGTATAAAAACCCATTGCCGCTGAGTGGATTCCAACTCATAGCAACCCTATACGACTGCCCCATGGAGTTTCCAAGGAGCACCTGGTGGATTCGAACTGCCAACCTTTTGGTTAGATGCCGTAGCTCTTAGCCACTATGCCACCAGGGTTTCCTCCACATGTACCGTCATTGTTTATGATGGTGAAATAAGGTATTTGCAATGAAGTTTTTGGTCTTGCAAAAATTCTACCATGCAATCTCCAGCATCATTTATATCACCAAGTCCGTATTTTCCAACTACCGATCCATCCTTCTTCTTTGTTTTCAGCTTTAGTATTCCAAACACCAGTAATTATCAATGCATCCTGATTGCATGTTCAATCATTTTCAAACTGTGGAAGTTGGTAAAAATCTTCAGCATAGAATATCCAATTTAATGGGCCTTATGAATTCTCATGTATCTTTAAAGCTTTAATTCATGTATCACTTCCTCTAAGAAGCCCTCTCTGATGATCCCCCTCCCCTCAATTAATGTAAACTCCCCTGTTCATAAGTACCACAGCATACCATTATACTTAAGGTGACTGTCTTGGTTATCTACTGCTGCTATAACAGAAATACCTCAAGCGAATGGCTTTAACAGAAATTTAATTTTGTCACAACTGGGAGGCTAGAAGTCTGAATGTAAGGTGCCAGCTCTAGGAGAAGGCTTTCTCTCTCTGTCAGTTCTGGGGGAAGGTCCTTGTCCTAAATCTTCCCGTGGTCTAGGAGCTTCTCAGCACAGGAACCCTGGGTCCAAAGGACACACTCTCCTCCTGGCACGGCTCTCTTGATGGTATAAGATTCCCTTGTCTCTTTGCTCATTTCCTTCACATCTCAAGAGAGACTGACTCAAGACACAACCTAATCTTGTAGATTGAGTACTGCCTCATTAATATAACTGCCGTTAATCCTACCTCATTAACATCATAGAAGCAGGGTTTATAACACATAGGAAAATCACATCAGATGACAAAATGGTGGACAATCATACAATACTGGAACCCATGGCTTAGCCAAGTTGACACACATTTTGGAGGACACATTTAATCCATAACAGTGACCAGGCACACTGGTTTCCGTAGGTCAGTTCTAGGATACGCCAACTGTTCCAGGATAAATATTAAGGGCACCCCTTTCACTCTCAAAGTGTCCCAGTTTCATAAGATTATACGGTCACCTTAGGCAACACATGATACAAAGAAGACTAAGCAATGGTCTATACCCTTTAAAAATTTCAGATCTTCTAATTTTTTCAAGTATATGTAAATATTATCAGCCCCCCTTTTATTCGTAAAAGAGTTACAATTTGGACAACAGATTGTATATGATCACCCTATGTATATACCAATATCACAGTATTTGGAAACCCTTGTGGTTAAGTGCTATTGCTGCTAACCAAAAGGTCAGCAGTTTGAATCTACCAGGCACTTCTTGGAATCTCTATGGGGCAGTTCTACTCAGTCCATAGGGCCACTATGAGTTGAAATTGACTCAACTGGACAGCAACGGGTTTATCACAGTATTTACCAGACAATCCTGTAAATGTTTCCTTCTCTATCTCCTTCACAAGACTAAATTTCTTGAGGAGGAAGGGCTTATTTAGCTCATTGTAATATCCTCACAGCATAGCCCAAAGCTCAATAAATATTAAACATATTCAATAATGTTTGTTGACAGCTATCAATCAATTCAGAAGACAACGCTTCTCTAACTAGCTCCAGCATAACCAGTTATTCATAAATACCTGAATGATAGGTGATTCTGGAAACCCTGGTGGCGTACTGCGCAAGAGCTCTGGCTGCTACCCAAAAGGTCGGCAGTTCAAATCCACCAAGCACTCCTTGGAAACACTAGGGGGCAGTTCTACTTTGTCCTATAGGGTTGATATGAGTTGGAATCAACTGGATGGCAACTTTTTTTTTTTTTTAAATCAGCCTTGACTAATGCCTAAGCAATAATTATAAAATAATCATATTGATCTCAAAATGAAAAATATCAATAGCAATAACATTATATTTGACACAATATTTGGCTCAATTCATTCAAACAACATGGGAACTTTCATATTAATATTCTTGCCAAATTCTGCAAAAGAATGCTTTTATTTAAAAGTGGAAAAACAAGAACTCTCATAGTTCTACTTTTTGAGTAAAGAGAATTTTTTCAGGGACCTCAGAAATACTAAAGTTACTCGTCTACCTCAGTCTTTTTTTTTTTGAACACTTTATTGTGTCTAAGGTGAAAGTTTACACAGCAAATTAGTTTCTGATTCAACAATTCATACACAGATTATTGAGACTTTGGTCGCTATCCCCACAATGTGTCAGCCCTCTTCCCACTTCTACCTTGCTGTCCCCATTTCTGTCCCTCCAGTTCCCCTGCCCCTCCTTGCCTTCTAATCTTTGCTTTTAGGCAATGCTGCCTGTGTGGTCTCCTATAGTTGATTGTTCTAAGGACTACATTTCCTCATACCAGTTATTATCTTATAGGCCAGTCTTTTATTTGACTGAAAGCTGACTTCCAGGAGTAGCTTCAGTTCCAGGTTAAAAGGGAGTCTCAGGACAATAGTCTCTGGGGTTCCACCAGACTCTATCAGTTCAGTGAGTCTGATCCTTTTTATGAATTTTAGTTTTTCTCCCGTTGTAACTGGGACCTTCTATTGTCAGTGGTGTAACTGGACACCATCTAGTTCTTCTGGTCTCAGGCTAGAGGAGGCTATAGTTCATGTGGGCCATTAGTCCTGTGGACTAATTGCTGCTTAGTTGAGTCCTTGGTTTCCTTCACTCTCCTTTGCCCAGATGGGAAGAGACCAATAATTGTATCTTAGGTGGCCACTCGCAAGCTTTCTTTTAAGACCCCAGACACTACTCCTCAACCAGGATGTAGAATATTATCTTTATGAATGACGTTACGCCAATTGACCTAGATGTCCTCCAAGACTATGGTCCTTCGCCTTCAAGCCCAGTAACTCAGTCCAAAGGGGTGTTTGGATATGTCTAAGGAGATTCCATAACTGTGGCCCCTATGCACTCTATTATATATCTGATATTTACAAATGCACACAACTATGCCTATACATGCATACACATACAATCTCATAGGCCCTCCCACATCTATACAGCATACATATCTACCTCTATAAAAAAAAAAAAAAAAAAAAAACCTCTATAGCCACTCACGAATTTTTGGTTGTTATTACTGTTGTTGCAGGATTGTATATGTTATAGCATTCACCATGTTGTTGTCAGGTGTCACTGAATCAGCTCCGAGTCATAGCAACAGGAGGAAACACTGATTGGTCCTGCACTGTGCTCACAATCACTGCTAGGTTTGAGCTCATTTTTGCAGCTATTGTGTCAATCCACCTCGTTAATAAGCATGATAGCCTCCTCCAGGGTCTGGTCCCTCCTGATAACATGTCCAAAGTATATGAGACCTTCGTGTCTTGCTGTCCTCACTTCTAAGTTGCATTTTGGCTGTATTTCTTTCAAGACAGATGTATTTGCTCTTCTGGCAGGCTATGGTATATTCAGTATCCTTCACCAACACCATAATTCAAAGGCGTCAATTCTTCTTTGGTCTTCCTTGTCCAGCCTTCTCATGCATGTGAGATGACTGAAAATACCATGGCTTGGGTCAGGCACACCTTAGTCCTGATAGTGACGTCTTTGCTTTTTAACACTTTAATGAGGCCTTTTGTAGCAGGGTATCCTTTATTCCTGCGTTACCTATCGGTGTTTTCACTTACCTTGGTCAGGTTGTGCTGACTTCCCCCATATTGTGTATTGCCTTTCCCTTCACCAGAATCTACTACTTAATGATTCCCCCTCCCTCCCCTTCCCAATCCTGGTAACCATCAAAGAACACTGCTTTCTGTGTTTAAACCTATTCTTCACTTTTTTATAAAAGTGGTGTCATATAATATTTGTCCTTTTGATTGACTTACTTCACTCAGCATAATGTCCTCCAAATACATCCATGTTATGTTTCATGGAGTCGTTTTTTATCACTGTGTAGTATTCAATTGTATGCCTACATCACATTTTGTTTATCCATCCATCGATGGACACTTAGGTTGTTTCCATCTTTTTGTTATTGTGAATAATGCTGCAATGAACATGGGCATGCATATGTCTATTAATGCCACTGCTCTTATAATCTAGGATATACCTAGGAGCGAGATTGCTGGATCATACGGTATTTCTATTTCTAACTTTTTGAGGAAGAACACATCGTTTTGCATAATGGTTGCACCATTTGACAACCCCACCAGCAGTAGTATATAAGAGTTCTAATCTCCCCCACAACCTCTCCAGCATTTGTTTCTTGGGTTGTTTTTTTTTTTTTATCAGTGTCATTTTTGCAGGGATGAGACGGTATCTCATTGTAGTTCTGATTTACATCTCTCTAATGGCTTATGATTGCAAGTATCTTCTTCATGTGTTTATTAGCCATCTGAATGCCTTCTTTGATGAAGTGTCTGTTCATGTCCCTTACCCATTTTTTTGATTGGATTGTCTTTTTGTTGTTGAGGTATTGAAGTTTTGTATATATTTTAAAGATTAGACCCTTGTCAGATATGTCATAGCCAAAACTTATTTTCCAGTCTTTGGATTCTCTTTTCACTCTTTTGGTAAAGTCTTTTGATGAGCATAACTGTTTAATTTTTAGGAGGTCCCCCGTACCCACTTGTTATCTTCTGTTGCTTGTGTATTTTTAGGTATGCTTGATAGTATTTAAGCCATAGATCAGGACCCCCAGTTTTGTCCCTATGTTATCTTCCAGGAATTTTACCATTTTGGCTTTAACACTTAGGTCTCTGATACATTTTGAGTTAGTTTTTGTGTATGGTGTGAAGTACGGATTCTATTTCATTTTTCTGCAAATGGATATCCCGCTTTCCAGCACAATTTGTCAAAGAGAGTACCTCTTCCCCATTGAATGGACATCAACCCTTTGTGGATGTTCAGCTGTCCACAGCTGGGTGAATTTACTTCTGGGTTGTCAATTCTGTTCCATTGATCTGTGTGTTTCTCATTGTACCAGTATTAGGCTGTTTTGACTACCATCGCTGTACAGTGAGTTCTAAGATGGGGAAGTGTGAGACCTCCTCCTTTGTCCTTCTTCAGTAATTGTTTAGTTATTTGGAGTCTCTTTTCTTTCCATATGAAGTTTTTTTCCATTTCTTTAAAAAAAAAGTTGTTGGAATTTGGATCAGGATTGCATTATATCTATAGATCACTTTGGATAGTACTGACATTTTCACAATATTAATTCTTCCAACCAGCGAGCATAGTATGTTTTTCCATTTATGTAGGTTTCTTTTCATTTCTTGTAGTAGTGTTTTGTAGTTTTTCTTGTGTAAGTCTTTTACATCCCTGGTTAGATTTATTCCCCGGTATTTTATCCTTTTGGGGGCTATTGTAAATGATACCATTTTCTTGATTTCCTCCTCAGAGTCCTTGTTAGTGTAAAGGAATCCACTGATTTTTGTATGATAACCTTGTATTCTGCCACTTTGCTGAATACTTCTATTAGTTCCAGTAACTTTCTTGCAGAATCTCTGGGATTTTCTATGTATAGGATGTCATCTGCCAATAGGGATAGTTTTACTCCTTCCTTACCAATTTGAATGTCGTTTATTTCCCTTCCTTCCCTTATTGCTCTGGCTGGGGCTTCCAGTAAAACACTGAATAAGAGTGCTGATAATGGGCTTCTTTGTCTCATTCCTGTTTGCAAGGCGAATACTTTCAATCTCTCCCTCTCCATTGAGAATAATGTTGGCTGTTGCTTTTGTATATACATATGCCCTTTATTATATTGTGGGATTTCCCTTCTACCCTATTATGCTGAGAGTTTTTATCAGGAAAGGGTATTGGATCTCATCAAATGCCTTTTCTGCATCGACTGAGATGAACATGTGATTCTCTTCCTTTGTTTCATTTACGCAGTGAATTACCTTGACTGAACTTCTGATGTTGAACTACCCTTGCATCCCTGGTATGAATGCCACCTGATCGTGATGATGTATTATTTTTTTGATATGCTGCTTTATTCTCTTATATTTATAAGAAAATAAATATATATAAGATAATAAATATTCTCTTATATATATGAGAATAAAGCAGCATATCAAAAAAATAATACATCATCATTATTCTCTTGTCTAGAATTTTGTTGAGATTTTCGCATCTATATCCATGCGGGTTGTTAGTCTGTAACTTTTTGTGTCTGTGTAGTATCCTTGCCTGACTTTGGCATCTGGTTTATGCTGGGCTTCACAGAATGAATTAGTGAGTATTCCTCCCTTTTCTACGTTCTAGAATAGTTGGAGTGGAACTGATATCAACTTTTCTCTGCATGTTTGGTAGAACTCTCCAGTGAAGACATCGCGGTAGGGGCTTGTTGTTGTTGTTGTTGTTGTGAATTTTTTATGACTTTTCCAATTCTTTTGTTATGGGTCTATTTAAGCTTTCTACCTCTTTTTTGTTAGTTTAGGTAATGTTTCTAGAAATTTGTTCATTTCTTCAAGGTTTTCAAATTTTTAGAGTAAAATTTTTCATAATATTCTGTAATAACCCCCTTTATCTCAGTTGGCTTTGATGTAGTATCGCCCATTTCATTTCTTATTTTGGTCATTTGCATTTTCTCATTGCTTTCCTTTGTCAATCTGGCCAATAGTTTGTCAATTTTATTGATCCTCTCAAAGAACCAACTTCTAGTTTTGTTTATTCTTTTTGTTTTTCTATTTTCTATCTAATTTATTTCTGCTCCGATCTTTATTATTTCCTATTTTTCTGGTGATTGTGGGCTTTTTTTGCTGTTCCTTTTCTATTTGTTCATAGGGTTAACTTATTGATTTTGGATGTCTACACTGCGTTTTACAGAACACTTTTTTTAATGTCTCCAGAAATATACATAAAACCATAAAAAATTACTGCATTTTTTATTTAAAAAGAAAACCACAGGAAAATCACTTTACTCTTCCATAGAGCGTCATTACAAGCTATTTCTGCCTGAGGAAGATGATATACATTTTATATATAAAAAGATTTACATGAACAAGTGAAGTTATTTCATATTTTAACCTAATAACAACTGTCAGACATCTTCCAGACAACGTGACTCCTAGAGTAAACATAAAAACAAAAAGTATGATCTCAAGATCTTGGATTTTTTTTTCCCCCCATGCAGTTTACTACTAATTACTTGCAAGTCAGTAAGAAAAATGGAAAACTTTTTTGGGAGATAAACAAAAGTCATACTCAGCAAGAACTTGACTGGTGTATGAAACAACCAACTAGCGAAATAATTACAAAAGTGCAGCTTAGCTCTGCGATTAAAGCAACACATTCCTAAAAGCAATACTGATGGGGGCAGGGGGATAACCCCCAAAAGTAATTCCACTCCTTTCACTGAAAAGAACAAAAGAAACCACATTTTAATAAACAGATCAGGAATTATAAGTGGGGAAAGGAGACTAAAGGATAAAAACTAATTCAATGCCTTCTTTAATTAGATTTTCAATAATTTTCATTGTAGGAATACAGATCTACTTTTATATTCAAGTTACCAAAGTTATGGCAAGTGAGTCCAATTTCTAAATAAGTAGTTTTACAAGTTTCTGATGGAGCCTCAATTTTTAGATTTTTTTGCAACTAATTACAAGCTTGGGCAATTACTCAAAGCAGAAATAAAGTTCAGGTAAAATGAATACTCTCTCCCCTCGGCTCTCGCTGCAATATCTCACACACCATACTTAAATGACTGTTTCTGGTTACTTATGAACTGTCATTACCTTACAGGGCAATAGACTTGAGATTTCACAAATGACAGAGAACACATACAGCTTCAGCAAGCCAGAGCAGTGGCCAGAAAGGATTACAATCTATAATGGACTCCCTTAGCTTTCATTTATAGCTGCTAACTTGAAGGATTTTACCTATAAATAAATTATACAAGCATTATACATGCACAAATATTATCACCATCATCCCAAATCTGGCTTTCAGAAGAGGATGTTGGCAGGTGGGGCGGGGGGGGGGAAGCATGAATGACAGACATCCAACACAACTAACACTGATCATGGCCTACTCCATGCCAGGAAGAGTAAAAGTCCTATAGGCACAACTATAAAACAGACAAGGCCACTGCCCTCAGAGTTTAAGCAAACATTCTTAAGAAGATCATACATCAGCAGGATCTGAGCCCAGGTCTATCTAATTCTAATCCATGTGCCCTTCCTCAAAATATACCATCCCAAGTGGGGAAACCCTCTTCATCAGGCTTTATTAGAACAAGAGGGACAGAAGGACCAACTCCATTGCTAAGGTATGTGAGAAAACTTGAAATAGTTTCAGAAAGTACAACTAAATAAAAACAACCTGACTAAACATTAAATACATGACATGGAAAAGACACCTTCAAAAATAGTTCATGTTAATATTCTCAGTTTATTTTCATCATCTTCCAGTGAGAGGGATCAACTCTACTTAGTAATTGGTTCCCTTTTTAAATTAAGAATTTTACAAGACAATTAAGGACCAAAACCAAGTAACCCCAAACTAAAACTCTTCAAATCATTAAATCTGCAAATGAGGCAATCTCCTGAGAACTCTGCATTTCCTTAAAGATACCACTCACAGAATTCATTCTTCAGAAAACGCATCAGCAACACAAAAATTCTACAAGTGTCATAATTTCCAATGGAAAAACACAAGTTTCATCTCAGTCTCGGCTGGTTGCATAATTAGTTAAGAAAGCTATCACTGACTCAAATCATTTATGAAGGCAAATTTATATAAGGATTCCAAATCATGACCAGTAAAAATATTCATTTGTTTCCTTGAACTCCAATTTTCTTTATGCAATATACTCAATTTAAAGGAAGAGTCAAAATTTTAAATGTTACATTTATTGACACTTCCTCTTTTCCTTTAATAATCTTTAAAATTATATATAATCATCTAAGTACTGTTACTATAAACTCTGTATTCTATAAAATACAAACAGAATTTGTTAGCCATATTACAGTAATATTTTTAAGTATACCTAATGAAAAACATTAGGGACAAGATTACATAGTAAGGTAATTTAATCAGGGTTTCATCAGGGTTTATAACATTTCAGAATTGCTTAAAACTTTTAAGATTAGAGTTATCAGTTGATCTAATTAGACCTTTGCCTTCTTAGAACAATTAATTAAACCAATTCTTTGAACTTCTAATTGTAGAAAACTCTGCCATCCAAAAGAAAATTATTTTTCTCATAATTTCATATACTATAGTATTAACTACCAAAGCTTTTCAAAGGTGGGACACTATTGGATGCATAAGTGGAACTGACCCTTTCACTTTAAATATATACTACCAAAAAATCTAACCATACCCCAAAGAAATCTCTTTTTGGCTAATGTTTTGTTAAGAACAACAGGAAACTACAGATTGGCTGGTGTTTTGAAACAGGAAACATATTCAAAAGGACACTGTGGAGGCCTGGAACTCAAAATCCTGTTTTTAACTGGGCTTGTGCAAGTTTTTCCGTAGGATTTACATCTAGGCAAGATACTAAGCCTGACATCTCCACTATCTCCACTTCAGAGAGAAAAAGCCTGTCGAGGCTCAATAATCTAACAGATTACAAAGACATGATCTCACATGATAAAAGTGTTAGGCTTTCTTTAACCAAATATTTATAATTGTTATTAAGACTACTCATTAAAATATTTTTACTTCAAATCTAAAATGTATATCCAGTTTTTAAAAGCTTATCATAAGTCACATGTTAGGACATCATGTGCGCAACAACAACTGAAGGAAAAAAATCTAATTCTTACGCAAACATTACTGGCGTAATTTAAAACACACTGGAAGGTCTCCCCCCATAATACTTATAAGCTTAGCCACAAACGTGGGATCAATTTTACTGAGGATTAAAAATATGCGCTTAATTAATTCAACTGTCAAAAGTTCACCCACTTTCTTAAATTAGTGCCTTCTTTATTATATAATTTATACTGTTCAACCAAAAATTTTTTCTGTGACATGTTGTCCTCCAAAGGAAATTAATTAAAAGATCAAATATTAGGAACATGAGCAGCATAAAAAAAATGTTTTTGTCAACTTCTTTAAATTATTATTGCCGATCACTCCAATTGTGTCTACCACCACCACCATTTTTTATGTAATTAAAGAAGTAACATGTGCTGACTGCAGAAAATTTAGGAATTAAAAAAAAAAAGTTAAATATCACCTTTCAGTCTCTCCACCCAGAAATGACCAGAGTTACCATTTTGATGTATTTGCTTTCAATCTTTGTTCTAGGTGTAAATACTCATACTTTTAAAATAAAATTGTGATTAAAACTGTATATTAATATTTTATCCAGCCTTTTTACCACATAATATTTTGTGAAATACGTCTCTTATTATAACTTTCGGAAACTTGATTAATAACAGCTTTATCATACGCATATATCATAATACATTTAACCATTTCCCTATTACTGGATATATAAGTTGTTTAACTTTCTACCAGTACAAATGACACCTGGATATACTCCTTAGTAACACTCACTGATGAAAAAGGCAATAAAAAACACGGAGAACTTGTGTGAAAACAAGGCCTATAAACCCATGAAAATATTCAACCTCACTAACAAATCAAAAAAATATACAGAAATTAAGACAAATCATTTTCTACCTATCAAATTGGAAACTATAAAGAATATAAATAATGCTAAGTTCTAGTGCAAAAATTATAAGCGAAGCATTCCAATGTAATGCTAATTATAAACTAACAACCTTACCGAATAACAATTTGGCAGTATCTTTATCAAGAGCTACTTGTAGCAATCCTATAGGACAGAGTCGAACTCCCCCACAGGGTTTCCAAGAAGCAACTCGTGGATTCAAACTGCCAACCTTTTGGTTAGCAGCCATAGGCCCTTAACTACCACGCCATCAGGGCTCCGTCAGAATCAACTCGATGGCAACAGGTTTGTTATGGACTAAATTGTGTCCTAAATCCTAACCCCTATACCTGTGGAAGGAAACCCTGGTGGCATAGCAGTTAAGAGCTACAGCTGCTAATCAGGTTGGCAGTTTGAATCCACCAGGCACTCCTTGGAAACCCTGCAGGGCAGTTCTACTCTGTCCCATAGGCTCGCTCCGAGTCAGGATCGACTCAACAGCAACAGGTTTTTTTATGACTGTGGAATGGAGTTCCTGAGTGGCACAACTGATTAAGCGATCAACTATTAGCTAAAAGGCTGGCAATTAGAACCTACCCAAAGACATTTCAGAAGACAGGCCTAGCAACCTTATTCCAAAAGGTGCAGAGCTTCAAAAACTCTATGGGGCAGTTATGCTCTGTACACATGGGATCATCATGAGCCGGTATTTATTTTAGGGAAATTAACAACATACTGTGGATATAACCCTATTTGAGAATAAGGTTTTCTTTGTTATATTAATGATGCAGTATCAGTGTACATTAGTACATATTATGTCTTACACCAACCACCTCTGAGATATAAAAGGAGCAGATTAGGCACAAAGAAGGAAGCACAGGTAGGGAAAGATAGATGCCATGCCATCCTATGAAGATCACCAAGGAACCAAGGAAAAAAAGCTGAAAGGAGACGAGGGCCTTCACCTAGAGCCCAAAGTGAAAGAAAGCCTTCCCCTAGAGCCCCTGCCCTGAATTTGGATTTCTAGCCTCCTTTTTTTTAAACTGTGAGGAAAAAAATTTTCTGTTCATTAAAGGCACCTACTTTCGGTATAAAAAAAAAACTTTCGGTATTACTTTTATAGCAGTATTGAGAAACTAAGAAAGGCTTTAAAATATTTAAACCAATAAATTAATATTTAGGAATGTATCCTAAATAACCACCATGTGCCTTGTCAGTTTATCATGCTGTGGTGGCTTGGGTGTTGCTGTGATACTGAAAGCTTTGCAACCAGTATTTCAAATACCAATAGGGTCACCCATAGTGGACAGGTTTCAGCAGAGCTTCCAGACTAAGACAGACTAGGAAGAACAACCTGGCAATCTACTTCTGAAAAAGTTGGCTAGTGAAAACCTTATGAATAGCAGCAGAACATCATCTAATGTAGTGCCAGATGATGAGCTCCTCAGGTCGGAAGACACTCATACTACGACTGGCAAAGAGCTGCCTCTTCAAAGTAGAGTTGACCTTAATGACACGGATGGAGTCAAGCTTTGGGACCTTCATTCCCTGATGTGCCACGACTCTAAATGAGAAGAAACAGCTGCAAAATCCACTAATAATCAGAACATAGAATGTGCGAAGTACGAATCCAGGAAAACTGGAATCGTCAAAAATGAAAAGGAATGCATAAACATCGATATCATAGGCATTAGTGAGCTGAAAAGCACTGGTACTGGCCATTGTGAATCAATCAATCATATGGTCTACTACACCAGGAATGACAAATTGAAGGGGAATGGCATTGCTTTCATCATCAAAAGAAACTTTTCAAGATCTATCCTCAAGTATAACACTGTCAGTGATAAGATAATATTCACACACCTACAAGAAAGACCCGTTAATATGACTATTCTTCAAATTTGTGTACCAACCACTAAGGCCAAAGATGAATACAAGATTTTTACCAACTTCTGCAGTCTGAAATTATCAAACATGAAATAAAGATGCATTGATAATTACTTGCGATCGAAATGCAAAAGTTGGAAACGAAGAAGAACCAGTATTTAGAAAATATGGCCTTGATGATAGCAATGACATTGGAGATCGTATAATAAAATTTTGCAAGAACAATGACTTTTTTATTGCAAATACCTTTTTTTCAACAACATAAACAGTGACTATATACATGAACCTCACCAGATGGGATACACAGGAATCAAATCAACTACTTCTGTGGAAAAAGACAATGGGAAAGCTCAATGTCATCAGTCAGAACAAGGCCAGGGGCCAACTGTGGAATAGACCATCAATTGGTCACATGCAAGTTCAAGCTGAAGGTGAAGAAAATTAGAACTAAGTCCAGGAGAACCAAAATATGACCTTGAGTATACCCAACCTGAATGTAGAGATCATCTCAAGAACAGATACGACACACTGAATACTAATGATTGAATACTAGATGAGCTGTGGAATGACATCAAGAACATCACACATGAAGAAAGCAAGAGCTCGTTAAAAGGACAAGAAAGAAAGAAAAGACTAAAACAGATGTCAGAAGAGACTCTGAAAGTTGCTCTTAAACACTGAGTAGCTAAAGTGAACAGAGGAAATGATGACGTAAAAAACCTGAACAGAAGATTTTTAAAGGGCAGCTCGAGAAAACAAAGTAAAGTATTATAATGACATGTGCAAAGACCTAGAGTTAGAAAACCAAAAGGCAAGAACAAGTTTAGCATTTCTCAAGCTGAAAGAACTGAAAAAAAATTTAAGCCTCGAGTTGCAGTACTGAAGGGTTCTATGGGGAAAATGTTAAATGACACAGGAAGCATCAAAAGAAGATGGAAGGAATATACAGAGTCATTGTACCAAAAAGAATTGGTCGACATTCAACTATTTCAGGAAGCAGCATATGATCAAGCACTAGTGGACTGAAGAAAGAGGTCCAAGCTGCAAAAAACAGGGCTCCAGGAATTGACGGAATACCAATTGAGATGTTTCAACAAACAGATGCAGCGCTGGAAGCCCTCACTCAACTATGCCAAGAAATTTAGAAGACAGCTACCTGGCTAACTGATTGGAAGAGATCCATATTTGTACCCATTCCAAAGAAAGGTGATCCAACAGAACGAGGAAATTACTGAATAAAATTACTAACCTCACACAAAAGTAAAATTTTGCAGATGATCATTCAAAAGCAGTTAAATAATACACGGACAAGGAACTGCCAGAAATTCAAACCGGATTCAGAAGAAGACGTGGAGCCAGGGATATCACTGTTGATGTCAGAGGGATCCTGGCTTAAAGCAGAGAATACCAGAAAGATGTTTACCTGTGTTTTACTGACTATGCAAAGGCATTCAACTGTGTGAATCATAACAAATTATGGATAACATTGCAAAGGATGGGAATTCCGGAAAACTTAACCATACTCATGGAGAACTTGTACTTAGACCAAGAGGCAGTCATTCTAATAGAACAAGGGGATACATCATGGTTTAAAATTAGTAAAGATGTGCATCAGGGTTGTATCCTTTCACCACACTTACTCAATCTGTATGCTGAGCACATAACCAAGAAGCTGGACTATACGAAAAAGAACGCAGCATGAGGACTGGAAGACGACTTGTTAAAAACCTATACTATGCAGCTGACACAACCTTACTTGCTGAAAGTAAAGAGGACTTGAAGCACTTACTAATGAAGATCAAAGATCCCAGCCTTCAGTATGGATTAAACATCAACATAAAACAAAAATTCTCACAACTGGACCAATAAGCAACATCAAGATAAACAGAGAAAAGAATGAAGTTGTCAAAGATTTCATTTTGCTTGGATCCATAAGCAATGCCCATGGAAGCAGCAGTCAAGAAATCAGATGATGCATTGCATTGGGCAAATCTGCTGCAATAGATCTCTCTAAAGTGTTAAAAAGTAAAGATGTCACTGTGAGGACTAAAATGCACCTGACCCAGGCCATGGTGTTTTCAATCACCTCACATGCACATGAAAGCTGGATAATGAATAAGTAAGACCGAGAATAAATTGATGCCTTTGAATTATGGTGTTGGAGAAGAACACCGAACATATCATGAACTGCCAGAAGAATGAACAAATCTGTCTAGGAAGAAGTACAGCCAGAATGCTCCTCAGAAGCAAGGGTGGAGAGACTTCGTCTCATATACTTTGGGCACGTTACCAGAAGGGACCAGTCCCTGGAGAAGGCCATCATGCTTAGTAGAGGAAAAAAAAAAAAAAAACTTTTTTTTTTTTCAGTAGAGGGTCAGTGAAAAAGAGGAAGAACCTCAACGAGATGGAATGACACAGTGGGTATAACTATTGGCTCAAACACAGCAATGACTGTGAGGGTGGCACAGGACGGGGCAGTGTTTCATTCTGTTGTACACAGGGTTGCTATGAGGCAGAATCGACTCAACAGCACCTAACAACAACAACATCCTAAACAATCATTGATAATTCCAGATTTTGAACAAAAATTATATACAGGACCAATTCCCTTTTAATGTTAATTTGGTGTTACACACTTATATCAGAATTAACAAGGACCTGATCATTATCATTCTTGAGTCCTGCTTTTCCTATTATATCACAGATTTTTAATTTCTAGTCCATCTTTTATTTTTCATCCAGCTTATTTGTCTGTTTGTTTGGTTTAAAGTCCAATGCTCAATTTTAAAATATCTAAGATGTAATATCATGCATTGGGCATAACATGTTATATAACAATTGATGTGCAACTAAAATCACTGCATTTTATTACTCAGAATAAACTTCTAGAAATAAACATGTTTTACGTATTGGTATATAAGATGATATTCTAATGCCCTACAATAATTTTTGCCATTTCCCCCTAAGAAGTGGGTTCTTTAAAAAATATGTATACCTATTATATGAGTTGATTTCACATTGAAAAAGGAAATTGTCATTTTTTCCCTTTTAAAACAACCATGTGCATCCATTTTATCTGAAACAAACATTTAGTAAAAGAACTCAATATACAATGGCCCCACAAGTGGACCTTCAAAACTAACCAATAAATGTGCTTTTTCCTCTCCTCTTCTGAGGTCTCTTACACTGAAAGGAAAACTCTTCTAATGCCTAGAAAGGAACCTGACTTTGAGTAACGTAAAATTCTTATATTGAAGATTACATAAATTTTCCTGTATGAATACACCATCCATGAAGCTCTATCCTTACATGTTTCTGAAGGAAAACTGATTTTTGAAAGAGAAATATGACACAGAAGAAAAAACCATTCTCACTGTAGGGTAACAGACTCGAGGCACAGTGATCAATTTCTCGTGGCCTTGCCAGTCCAAAAATGTCAAGAAAAACACCAAATGCCTGGAAGTTTCTCACCTGGTCACTCCTGGGAAGAAACCCCATAGACACAACTCTGTTTACCTTTTCGGCCCTTGCTAAGCACTAGGTGCCCCAATTTAAACCACTATATTTGGCTGGTATGGAAAGTAATTTGGAAGATTAGTTTTCCCCAACACAAAACTCATTACGTAACTTTAAGAGGAAAAACCAAAAAACTCACTGCCATCAAGTCGATTCTGACTCACTGCCACCCTAAAGGGCAGAGTCGAACTGCCCCATTGGGTTTCCAAGGCTCTAAGTCTTTACTAAGTCTAAGTCTATACGGTTGTTATGAGTCGGAATCGACTCGATGGCAATGGTTACGGTTTTTAAGTCTTTACAGAAGCAGACTGCCACATCTTTCTCCCACAGAGCAGCTGGTGGCTTCGAACCAATGAGCTTTCAGTTACTAGCTGTGATCTTAATCACTGTGCCACCAGGGCACCTTAAAAAGAGGGAAGTAGACTAACATGTCTGTGAGCAGTTTCATTTAAAGCCACTTCTCATACATAAATATGGAGAGAACAGTTTTAGCTGTACAAATACATCTTAAAAATCTGTATGAATAAATTAAATAAGTGTAAAATAAAACTTTTCTCATCTTAAAACATAAAATTTCAAGACATTTTTATACTTTATCTGTACGTTGTCCTCTTTATAAGGATAGGTACCCAAGAAGGAGATAGCAAGTTAGGCTGAAAAATTAGAAATTGTGCAAAAAAATTATCAATATCTCAAACACGTTGAGCTGTTCTGTGAAGCTATTTCCAGAGCAAAAGTGAGTGAAGCAATTAATATGTCATCAACTGTATCACAAAACATTTCTTTCTTTATTCTTAGTTTCCTCGGCAGGGTGTTTTAGTATATAGTTCAACCCATACTTGGAAAAGTTAACTTGCTCTAAAAATGCACTCTATGAAACGTACTCCCTTGGATTTCGTATTTTAATGTTTTTTAAGTTTTTACTTTAACCTATAACAAAAATAACATTCCCAAGAGCACTTCAATATAACCTCTTCATTTTAGTATTTTCCCTTTGAAATAACAGCACAAATATCTGTGATTATATAGCATTAATGTTTGAGACAATCATAGAATCACAAAATGTTAAACCTGAGAAGAAATCTTAGTGATAAATTACAAGTAAGAAGCTAATTTGTCTAACTTTACAGAACTAATATCAAGTAACTCTCAATATTACTTTTATCATTACCAGTTAGTAATGTATAATGGTAATATACATAATATGCTTCAGTAGACTATATACAAGAAGCTAAATAAATGCCTGCCCCATATTGCTCATTTTAGAGATGGTTATAGTACAGATAATAGCAAATATGGCACATGAAATCTACACTGAAATATTAAAGGAAGGGGAGAATTTTTAAAATAAAAAGTAAAGTTTATCCATTAACGACTCTAATCAACATAAAATAATAAAAGCAACAATGAGCAAGCAATGTGATAGAAATAAACATCGGATCATTAGGAGAGGACAAGGGTCCCGTCAGGCTGGAAAAGGCCAACACAAAGGTAAAAAACACAGCATCAGCATCATTGGAGCCTTTAAAAAAAAAAAAAAAAAAACTTACGCTGAATCAAACGTACATACTTCATCAATAGCACTTTTAGACTACACTAATAGAAGTGCAATGTCTCACGCAAGGGAGACGTTGCAACCATCATCTTTGCCACATACACCTAATTCTTCCACAGTTTACAGATATCCTTATCCCTTCCTGGATTCTGCTGTCTCCTCAGTTTAATGTCATCTGTCTCTCTATGAAATTGCGTAAAAGAGCAGAAAGCATTTACTGCTATCATATCTTAGAAGCTAACCTTTAGACCACATCACCATGCCCTTCCTCTCTACTTTTCTGAAGTCGGCTATCCTCATAGTCTTTTAAACTTAACATATCTCTCAAACCATACTTACTGAGTCTCCTAAATTCACTTTTTAAAAGCATGCCCTGATTCCGCTTATATTAAATGTCCAGCATAGGCAAATCCATAGAGACAGAAAAGAGATTAGTGGTTGCCAGAGGATAAGGGTAGGGGAAAGGGGAAACTGGGAATGACTGCAACAGGATTAGGGTTTCTTTTCAGAGTAATGGGAATGTTCTGGAATTACACAGCGGTGGTGATTGTACAACACTGTGAATATATAAAAAACACTGAATTGTACACTTTAAAATGGTTAATTTTAAATTATTTGCATTTTATCTCAATTTTTTAAATTATCAAGTAAAGACACACACATCAAAAGCATGTCCCTCCTTCTACTCTCCTTTTACTTTATGAAGTAATGAACTCCCATAAGTGAAATTATTCAAGCAGAAGCTGAAAGATCATCTGTCAGCAATATGCTATTGAAGGGCTTCCTGAAGTGGCTAGGAAATTACACTAGATTACCTTTAAGTATTTTTCATCTCTAAATTTCTATGTCACAAGCCTAAGTGAAGAGATCAGAGCCAGGAGAAATTTTTTAAACACAGTGACCAGGAAGAAAAAATATGAAGCATATCTTGAAAAGCTTTCTTGTTTTTCAAAACGAGAACCACAGAATATGATGAAGCAAAAGACCAAAAATAAACCACCCCCCCCCTCCAAAAAAAAAGCATAGAAAGTTAAGGGGAAAATTTAATTAAATTAGCACAGACCAACAAATTTTACTCAGAGTTTACTATATCAATACCTGGTAAACAAGGTATGAATAACATAATGGAAAGCTATTTTCCTCCAAATTTGGAGTCTTGCCTTTAAAGTCTATGAACCCAACAACTTCTGCTGTTTGTGAGGAAGTGTAGAAGGGGGACAAAGTATGACGTATGATACGCAAAGCAAGAAACTCTAAATCTTTCTACAAGTAAATGCCAACACACATCCGTAACAACTTGCTGTAGAAGAGAATCCCTTTTTAAACACCAAATGACCATTGTTCAGCAAAAAAGAAAAGCCTCATATATACGCATGGATCGTAGAAGAGGAACTCATTTAATTCATTACCTGATTTTACACAGTACATGAAAATAATGTTTGACACATTTCATTTACCTGGTTATGAACCGTATGTTATAAAGTATCAACATTTAAAAGGAAATCCAATTTAAATGTGATGCTGTCAACATTATACAAATAAAAGCTAGCTGAATAAGATGACAATTTTTATACTCAAGACGTTTATTAATCCAGGCTTCCAAAAGAATGGGAGAAGTGTAATTTCTGAGTCTATCAAGAATTTCCTCCTCCTGTGCTTTCATAATTAACAACTCAAACCACGTGAAGAATCTTGGAGGTAACTTTTTATGACCCAAACTCCTTATGAATTTAAGGATCAGTTCAGAATTCAGAAACAGAGTACTTAAGCACTCTACATGCTTAGACCTTGTTTCACCTTCAAAGATTATTATTCCAAGTAACCAGCTATAGCAACCCCCCCGGAAAACAATTTGTTAAATAAGCTTCTCCAACATTTTGTGGCCATCCACTTTCAGAAACCAGAAGACTGTAGTGTCAAATTCATATTCCAAAGCCAGGTTCACAGTGTTAGACATTCATAGACATTCAGGGGCACATTCTGAAAATTCCGTGACTGAAAACTCTGTAGTCCAGAGCCTTGCTACTCAAAAAGTACGATCCCTTGACCAGCAGCATCAGTACCACGTAAGAACTTGTTAGAAATGCAGAATCTCAGGTCCCATCCCATAGAAAACTATGTAAGTTTTCTGTATTATTCGACAATATTAAATTCTGCTGCGTAGGACAAGAAAACAAATGGGATGGATAAAACTCAGAAGACATGATAATCACAGGGTAACTAAGGTTAGTGGCTTATAAAACACAGGCAAGACTCAGGCTCTGTCAAGTATAGATTATGAGAATGCAAGCTTATGAAACAGGAATTCAACAGATGTGTTAAAAAATAAGTAAGTTAGTAACCTGTAAGACAGTCAGTGGTGGTTCAGAGGTATGTCTTGCCTTCCATGTAGGAGACACAGGTTCGATTCCAGCCAAGACACCTCAAATGCAGCCACCACTCACATGTCAGTAAAGGCTTGCCTGCTGTTGTGATGCTGAACCGATTTCAGCAGAGCTTCCAGATTAAAACGGAATATGATGAGAGGTCTGGCGATCTAACCCCAAAAAAATTAGTCCATGAAAACTGTACAGATCACGACAGTCCAATCTTGTGCATGGGGTCGCCATGAGTCAGGGCTGACTCGATGGCAGCTAGCAATAACAACAAGACAACATGCCAAAAATAGAATAGAAAATATGATAGAACAAACAAGAGGTTTACTTATAGGCAGAAGGGGCTGGAAAGACAAAAGTTATGATCATGCTATCTCTGGGCTAACACCTATGACACCCTTAAATTACCCACCCACTGGTGACACCCAATTTGGTCCAATTCTGGATCCACAGTTGTTCTACTAATAAAATGTCAATAACACCCACGGCTCATCAGCAAGCAAACTGGCAAAGTGTGTTGCCCTAGGGCAGCAGCATTGGCCTGTACAGTTCTTCTCAAACATCAGCTTCAGTCCTCATAACCACACCATCAACAGGAAAGGCTGCTTTGACAGACAGGACATACGAACACTGTGTAGCCAGGACTCAGATAGCGGGGCCCCTTCCAAACCTACTTGAACCTTAAGTGTGTTAATTTATCCCCCTGCTTGCCTCTTGCTTCTTACCATGTGTTTTAAATTGATTTGATAAACGGTGTGATTGAAGCATTTTAATTTGGGCGGCGAACCCTTCTGATCCATTACCTCTGGGCTAGCTTCCAGGGCAGTACACTTGGAGACTAACCATTGCATCAAGGTTATTTCCCACAAAACACCTACCGAATCCAGATCTGCAGTTTAACAAGATCCCCAGGTGATTTATATACATATTAAAGTTCAAGAAGCACTGGGCAAGACTATTAGAAAGAGAAGCCTCCACAAAAACAGAAATTTACATCTCAGAAGAACTAGTATGTTCTGAACACCATCTCCAACAAAAGGCCCCATGCCCCGTAACAATACCTCAGAGCCCCCAAAAGAGGGAGAGACTACTAAGGGACCCATATTCAGTAACTATCGGGTAAAGTTCAGAAAGCATTGCTGCCCTTGCTGATACTCCTTTGAACTCCATACCACTTGAGAAAAAAAATTGCACAATGAGCCTCAACATTAACCCTGCAATCTCCTTCTTGCCGAGAGTTAAGAAAATCTACTTTTTCAGATATGCTATGTTTTAAGAACACCAATCCAAAGGACACGAGGCTACCACAAACAAGAGAATGGGTTATAACTTCCTTAATGAGGTTGCAGTGACCTGAGAAAGATCTTCAAAGAAAAAACGCTGGGCAAAAACAGCCTAAGAACCTTCTTAATGAGGCTGTACACATCCCCCCTACCAGCAATTCCTGAATTGATCAGCTCCAGGCATTTTACTTATTTTTAACATCTGCATTTTCCTGACTCATAGTACGGGCTCAATAAATGTTCTGAATTAATAGAAAATTAATGAAAAATGTCACTCTTTCTATCCTTGATTCACTCAAGACAAATCTATTTTCATTCAATCCCTTGGTTTTAAAAAAAAATTCCTGGGATTGAAGGCATAATTCTAAATCTCAAGTTAGCACGGTTCATAGCACTCCTCTCTTTTATATCTTGAAGTCAGACTTCATATTTTCATTTATTGATTCATTCTGCTATTCCATGACCCTGTGAAACACGACCTATACAATACGAACAACTGTGTCAATGAAAGATATGGGAGTCATACTAAATGCTAGACAGCAGTACAGCCCTACCATTTTAAAAAGTAACGATCAATTAAGTAAAAGGCATATGCCACATAGGAAAGATCAGCTATTATTTTGACAACTGTCCAGGTCCAGATTTAAGACACCTGAGGGAAATATCTATTTAAATCATCTATAGAAGAACTAGAATAGAAACTGAGGACAACATCACACGTAAAGCTGATAAACAGGATCTACAACCAAAGACTAAAGGTGCTGAGAATATTTAACCTAAGGAGAACAAGATGAGAATACCAGGAAAAAAATGTAGGGAATGTGTTCTCTATCACCTCTGAAAGAGGAAGTGTGCTTAAATTTCAAAGGAAAAGATTCAGAAGCCTTAACTTCCTATTCCATAAATAAAGCTTTGAAACACATAGAATGGCTGAGTGAATTCCCTTCCAAGTGATCTACCAAATTCCTTTTACTCTGTGCATTTAATACAGCCAAGAATTGTTAAAGTACCTGTAGGATTTAGAAAACACGTCTACCTCAGACATTTTGGCACCAGTTTTTACACTGTGTTATATGGTTTCTAAATACTGTGTGTTTAAGAACTGACTCTGTAAGTTTACAGAGGAAAGGAGTATCTTACAGATTTTTATGTCTTCTGCAGCTCACAGCATAGAAACAGATACACACTAAGCCTTCAATAATAGTTACTGAATTTAATTAAGTATTATCACTCTCTGAGGCAAAAATCTTAATTGGAGAGTAATCTAAATACCACCAACACCCATTACCACCAGTGCAAGGTTGTGCTGAAAATTCCCAGGTGAATCCACTTCCATATTAAGCAATGGAAACAACAAGAGAGAGTCTTTATCTTATTCCTTACAGGAGGCTAAGAATGCATCTTCTATTTGCAAACTTAATCCACTCCAGCTAGTACTATTAACCACCCAATAAAACACAATGCATTCTCCTTCACAAACTTCATGCTTGATCTATGTTCTTGAGGAAATGTGTTAAACTTAAATGTATGTAATCTATTATCAGTGTTTGTTATACTGAACATTAAGAGGCAAGATGCTTACTGTTATAAGTAACAATGGCAACAAACATTCTAATTGCAAAATATCACACCCCAAAAGCTGGTTTATTCACACAGGAACTGACACATTTCAATGATAAATCCTTTAAAATCCATTAAACATATTACTGTGAAGCACAGAACCCAAATATAGGGCTGGTATCCCATTTGGTTGAGTGGGTAGTGCTCTACTTGATAAATTTTCATAAGGTGCTATCCTACTACTAGGGAGTCAGTCACTGGGTTTAACAAACTCCTTGAAGAGTTCATTTCAGTTACTCCTGTTTTACTCAATGTGAAAATTTAATCTTATTGTTTTCTTCCTAAGGGGTAAGAAGATGATGTTCAAAGGGAAGCACCAGGAAGGGAATGGTGAAATTTAGGAGCTCATGGGATAGCCCTGAGGGAAAGGCATCTCTGAAGACAGTGACTAGAGTTGGGGCAGAGAAGTTGGGGAAAGACAGAGGAAGGAGAGAGAGCGTAACAAAGGAAGGTGGTAAGCACTGCAAAGGTACTTACTCGGCTTACTTAGAAACTAGATTCACATCTATAATTTATTTTAAGCATATTTCACCTGACATGGCCCATGCTCATCCAGAACATGTGCCTTACACTAATGAAATTAAAGTTTATCTGTTAATACCTGTAAATAACAGATTATTTCATTTCCAAATAGTATTTTATAATTAAAGCAAACCCAGATTTCTCTTTGAATAATTCCATATAAATTATACATCTTACATCCTAATACAGAAGTTTCATAAGATGGAAAAAAACACAAGCACCATAGTTTTAGGTTTCAAGGACAAAACTGAAAAAAAAAAAGATATCAAATTCCAAATCTATTATATATACACACTGCCTGGGCTAGAGGCTCCTAGGAAATGGTTTCAAACTACACATCCTACTACCCAAATACCTGTAGGAGGGCATGCCAGAATCTTAGGGCTGAGCTGATAGGCAAGTAAACTTAGAAAAAGCACTCCAGAAGATTCTGACACTCAACCAACCATCTCCTGCCCCCATTGTCATTATCAGCTAATAACATTCCACCACCCGCAGCTGATGTACTTTGCGCTACTCTTATATATTAAATGCTGAGTGAAGTTATTAGAATAGGGCATCTGAATTCCACTGGCATTTATCCAGTTTTTAAGAGGTAAAAATAAATCATGAATGAAAAATCAATTTTGCTTCCGTTCACAAAATTTCATTTTAAAACTACCTAGGAAATTCTGAACTCAAGGCTGTTTACAAGTAATAGCTTTTCAATTAAAGTATTTAAGCCAGCTTAAATATATTTCCATAAATCAAACTTTCACTTTTCACCAAGTAGCAGTACAAAAAAAAAGTTCCAATGCTCCTCACAATCCACTTATACTTAAGGGATAACTCAGATTTTTTTTTTTTTTTTAAAGCAAGTAAATACAGAGTATTTCAAGGTTACCATAACTCTCCCATTGTGCATTATACCTCCTATCCTACACTATTTATAGAGTCAGAAAATCATATTTACAGGTACCGTAGGATAAACCATTCAGAGAGTTATTTTTCCAACTGATATTCCCAGATTTCACAGTCTTCACATTATTCAAACTCCAGTCCACTGGAATACATCTCACAATCACTAAAGTTCTTCAAATTTAGTATTACTCTCAATTTTCTGGTTTATGCAACCATAAAGCACATTAGTAAATTTGATGGATATCTCTCAAACTCTAAACCTTTCAATCACCTGACAACATGCGTACATCAACAAACTTGATTCCTTACAAAAACTTCTGGTGGTTGTCACATCTATTCTGCATACAATTAGGCCCAAATAATAAAAACTGAGAAAACATACTTACCTTAATTGGAGCACTACTAAACTTAATTTTCCTATTTGCTGGGATGTCTTCTTCTTCTGGCAATCCAACGATTTCTGAGTATTCCATATCAGGTTGATAGTAATTGTTTTCATCACTATCTTCCTGTTCTTCTTGTTCAGTGCCTGTCTCTGCCCAGTCGGAATTATACCTGGATCTTACCCTATACACATTATAGTCACTGTGCATGTAAACATGGGAATTCTCAAAATTACTTAAATCTTCAGGTACTTCTTTACCATATCTGGATCCAGAAGCATCACCAGAGGTGAAATCACCACATCCAAGTTCTTTTCTCTGTTGCTTTGCTGCCTCATTCCCAACCAAACTAGCTTCAGCATCTTCTAAAGGTTCGTTTTGTGGTGAAAGGATTTTAGACCCTGGCATTGCCTTATTTTCAGTAGAAGGCTGTTCAGAAATGTCTTTGTCAATTCTGTCAGGAGCCTCTTGGTTAGATACTGCGTCCTCGGTTTCCTTGCTCTGCTGTATCCCTCCACTAGGCATTGAAACTAGAGTACCTTTAGAGGCCACTTCCGGTGCTGAAGTTGTATTGCTCTTCTGAGCATCCTCTGCATCAGCACCTCGTTTGTTTGAAGGAGGCCAAGAATTAGAATCCTTAAGGTGTCCAAAAGTGTCAAGATTTGTAACAGTAGATGGCAAATTCAGTGGATAATGCCCAGTCACTGAGTATTCCTCATTGTTTTCAGCCTTCTCTGAAATGATGGCACTGGGAGAATCAGAGTTCTCAAATACTGCACTCAGTTGACTCACAGTTGGAGAGACAGCCTCTGTCCGAGAGCTAAGACTGTCCAAGGAATCAGTACTGCCTCTATTGGACTTGGACCCACCCCACTCATCCTGAGGTTCACTACCTCCAGCTTTCTCCTCTTTCTTTGGGGAATAGCGGTTGTTTTGTCCTGATTCATGCACACTTCTCTCAAACATTTTCCGAGTTTCTGTGAACTTAGAATATGAAGGGCCATCGTACATTGTGTCAAATCTACTAATTCGTTCTGAAACAGAGGACTCCAACTTAACAACTGAGCCATCTGTTTTCTCCAGAAATTCTCTGGGCTTCATTCTTCTCTGAGGAGATGAAGGTCTACCTTTCCCCCTGGTTTTGGCAATGACTGCTGCATTCTCATTGGGTTCCATACCCATCTGCATAAATAAGTTTTTAATTCTATTGACATTGGAGCCATATTTCCTCCCCCTGCTCTGCTGAGAGCCCTCACCCTCTTTTGTTTTTTGCTCCCCATCTGACTTGGGTTTGTCAAAGGTGCTTTTCAGCGCCTGGAACTCAGTTCTATATGCATTCCTGTGAGGAGAGGCACTTCTGAGAGTGGTTCGTTCACCGGAAGACTCAGTTTTCAACATTTTTACTTCAGAAGTGAAAAGCCAATGTTCATAATGATCAAAAAAAGAAAAATATAAAACCACTCTCTTCTCTAATCATCAGTATTTGGCCAAGAAAAAGTATCTCTCAAATGGCACACTCAGTCAGTGATCCTCCCAACAGGTGTATTAGGGAATTATTCACAGGCAACAGTAACACAAAATGGCTTTTTCAAAGCAAGACTAGAAGTTCATCTGTAACAGAAAAGAATGAATTTCTGAATTCATTTATTTATTTGAATGTTTTTTAGTCCATTAATACATACTTTATTTTAAAAGTGGCTTGCCATATTTCAAACAAAAGAAATTACTTATTGAAATGGAAAGTTAAAAAGTCGAGAAGATAAAAGTTGTAATTCTGTCCAGTCTTGGTAACAAAAATGTTTCAAACACAACCTGGAGCTCCCTAACAAAATCACACATACACACACACACGCACACAGAGGCACACACACACAGAGGCATGCACGCATACAAATTAAACAAAGTACACTTGAAAGCAATACTTTAGCTCCAGTTTTGGTTGTTTTTGTTAATGTCCTTAAAAGAAAGCAGTTCAGATATCCTTAAGAAGTCATCAAACTGTCCATAAAATCAATTTCATTTGGAATTATCCAAAATCAGGTAGAATTTATTGTTTGATTACAATTAAAAGTTTGGAATCACTGTTTACAAACTCTTACCATGCTTGCTTCACTCTTTCTGGTCTCATATTCTCATCTATAACATCTCCAAAGCAACACTAGCACAACTTCAGACCAAAACATGCAGAAGAAAGTTTTAAAATATCAGTAAGTTTCACTCTAACTTTGGTTATATCAAATATTTGGAAGTTTTGGAAGGAGATGGAGAAAATCATGGGGATAAATGTATGAGAAAGTGACAACCAGAAAGCAAACACACCATGAAACCTCTCCTCATAGCCTTGATTTGTTTATTCCTTCTTGTCTCTAACTTACAAGCTCAAAATTCAATGCATGCTTGCTGGTCTCCTCTAACCCACAGCTGGATTTTATATTAATATGCCAGAAATCAAATACTCCAAAATCTGCTAAAGAGCAGACAACAGAGTTTCTAGATTTTTTATTTTGTTTTGCTGTTGTTGTTGTCTGGGTTTGTTCTTTTTTTTTTTTTTTTTAATTAGACTGAGCCACATCACCTTAACACACAATCAGCTGAAGAAGCACACACTTTCACTTAAATCCTCTCCAAACTCAGTTCCTGGCCCAGTACACATGCATGGCCCATGCAGACAAACAAGAAGGGCTTTAGAGTGTGGTGCCTGTATTTTTCTTTTTTTTTTAAAGCATAGACAATCTCCTTTTACCCTTACATTTTTTTTAAGCCACAACACCCTCCCCTCCCCCCTACACCCCACTCCCTCCCCCGCCAATTCCAACCCGAGGGGGCGGGGGCGGGGGCGATAGGGCCGACGGGGGATTCAAAACCTGCCCTCACAAAAAAGAAGACAAACATAAATAACACCAACTTGAGAGGCAGCAGATTCCCAAGCCTGTTTCGGGACGCAATCCCTCGGCCCCGGGGCAGGGCCGGGAGAGCAGGTGACGCCAAGCGCTTTGGTAGGAGGTCGCAGTCAAGCTTTGTGCCAAGAAGCACCTGAAGTCCTAACACATTGGCTGCGGCTCCCGGCGGCTGCCAGGCGGATCCCAGTGTGGCACAGGGAAAGCCGAGCTCCCTGGCCACGTTAAAAAAAAAAAAAATTACTGAGTAATGATAATAAATCCCTTTGTTTTTCCTCCCAACGTGCCAGGAAACAATAGATCCCACTGATAATGCCTCGGATCCTCAACCTACGGCTCCCCAACCACAGCCCACCCCCACCCGCAGCCTGCAACTCAGCCTTTGTACATCCCCGATTTTTTTCCTCCTCATCTCCACCCTCCCCAACTCCTCGCCCCGCGCACAGCCTCCCCCTTACCCGAGCGGGAGCCGCCGCAGGCGGGGAGGGTCGGGCCGCCGCGGCTCCCACCCCTCCCTATAGGCGCCCCCCCACCCCACGGTGGCCGCGGCTCGGCTACGCGCCGTCCTGCTCGCTGCCCCGCCACCCACCCGGCTCCTCACGGCGCAGGGAGGAGGGCGGCTGCGGCGGCCGCTGCCAGTCGCGCTTCGGCCCCCACGCGCGCCCTGCCCGTGGCGGGCGGCCCGGGGTGGCGCGCTGCGCTCCCCAACGCCATTGCGGGCGAGCGGGCGGCGGCCCGGGCACGGACGCGCTCGCACACTCGGGTGGCCGGGGTGGGGGTGCGGCTGGGGAAGGGGCTTCGGCCACGTGCGGTCACCCGCGGCGGACCGTTTGGCGGCCCGGGGAGGCCGGGGTGTAATGGAGGGAGGCCTCGTGGGTGAGGAAGGCCCGGGGTAACAGGTGCCTCACCTCGGCTGATGGAATTAACTCTAGGGCCGCAGAGAGAGGGAGCCCGGCAGCAAAATCCCAGGAGAGGGAGAGAGAGGGAGCCTCTGGCGGCCAACGAAGGGCGAAAAGCACGGAGCGGCCCGAGGCGAGGCCGCCCCACCCCCTCGGCCGGCAGCAGGCTAGGGGCCTCTGGGGCCTGGGACAGGCCTGCTCTTCTGGGGCCTGTCCGGTCTCCCGCACTGGTGCAGTTTTGGAGCTTCACGCTGCCGGAACCCGAGTTTGTCTGGAGTGTGTAGTTAACTCCATGACCCTAGGGCATGCAAAACTCCAGGTCACTATTCTGGGCCAAAACCTAGGCCATTTGGCGTCCCAGGCCTCCAACTAGGCCGCTGTGTCCTTAACCTTAGGCCCCAATGATAAAAGGAAAGGGACGAGAGTGTCTTCTCACTTTATTGTCATAAGGTGTGTTTTTCAACCCAGCCACGCTTTTATAAATGCTCAACATCCCCTGCACAAACACAAAATACCGGCAGTGTTATACCTTACTACAAAATATAAAACTGATTATAACTGTCAATATAAAGTTTTCAACCAATCCTCCTAAAAACTCTTATAAAGAAAAAGTTCTTTATTGTTGTTAGCTCCCCTCAGTTGCCCTGATTCATGGTGACCCCATTCACAAGGGATCAGACCATGGTGATCCACAGAGTTTTCATTGGTTGATTTTTTGGAAGTAGATTATCAGGCCTTTCTTTCTACTCTGTCTCAGTGTGGAAACTCCAGCTGAAACCTCACCATAGCAATACACAAGCCTCCACTGGCAGACAATCGTAACTGTGCCTCAGGTACATCGGTGGGGAATTGGCCTGGGTCTCCTGCAGGAAAAGTGATCATTATACTACTGAACCACCATTGTCTTGTACTCAAAAATTTTACTAGATTCTTTAATTAGAGGAGGGAACCACTGAGATGTTGCAATCCATTCAAATTAGAATCTGAAGAACACGCAAAAGCAAAACTGGTTAATATATTGTTGTTAGTTGCCTTCAGTTGGCTCTGACTAATGGCAACTGTTTGTATAGCAGAACAAAACATTGCCTGGTTCTGTGCCATCTTCATGATTGTTGGTACATGTGAGTCCATTGTTGCAGCCATTGTGTAGTGGCTTCCAACCTAAGGGAGTTACCTTCCAGCACTATATTGGACAATATTCTGCTGTCATCCATAAGGAGTTTCCCACTGTCTAATGTTCAAAAGTATATCACCAGGCCTTCCTTCATAGTCTGTCTTAGTCCGGAAGCTCCTCTGAGACTTATCCACTGTGGGTAACCCTGCTCATATTTGAAATACCAGTGGCATGGCTTACAGCATCATAGCAACATGCAAGCCACCACAGCATGACAAACTGACAGACAAGGGATGGAATATTCTACAGGGCACTAAAATAAAATGTTTGGAGTTATCTCTTCTAATGGAAGCCCTGGTGGTGTAGTGGTTAAGTGCTACCGCTGCTAACCAAAGAGGCTGGCAGTTCAAATCCACGAGGTGCTCCTTGGAAACTCTGTGGGGCAGTTCTACTCTATCTTATAGGGTCTCTATGAGTCGGAATTGACTTGAGGGCAGTGGGTTTGGTTTTTTGAAATGGGACAAAACTTAATTGTATCCCTCAAGGACAAACTAAATTTATATTTCTACAGATAAAAGTCATTTGTGTTACCGTAAGTTTCTACAACTCACTTAGCTGCGTAAGCAAAGTCAGTCAAAGATGCAGGCTACTACAGAATCAGATAAAACTCCGGAAGATCGTGTAGATAAAAGGATTTCTTCCACTAATCCTTTGCCCATTTCAGTCTTTCACAAGTCTTTTCAACAGAGCTAATATTATCTGTATTTACAGTTGGGAAACCGAGGCTTGGGTTTAGTAACTTACCCTCAACTTTATCAGCTAGTGGAGCCATGGTGGCACAGTGGTTAAAGGCCTTGGCTGTTGAGCCGCTAACCAAAAGGTTGGCAGTTCAAAGCTACCAGCCGCTCCTCAGGAGAAAAATTCTGCTTGTGTAAAGATTACAGCCTTGGCCTATAAACCAATACCAAACCTGTTGCCATCGAGTTGATCCCGAGTCACAGCAACCCTATAGGATAGAGTAGAACTGCCCCGTAGGGCTTCCAATGAGCGGCTGGTGGATTTGAACTGCCAGCATTTTGGTTAGCAGCCATAGTTCTCCATAGTTATTAACCGCTGCGCCACCGGGGCTCCTGGAAACCCTCTGGGGCAGCTCTACTCTGTCCTACAGGGTCTCTATATGTCGTAATTGACTCGATGGCAATGGGTTTGGTTTGGGTTTGGGTTTATTACCTAGTAAATGGTTATGGCTCGGTATGAACCCAGGCAACTCTGTACACAGAATCTATACTCTGGGAATAAAATCCTCCTCCCTTAAATTCAGAAGGACTTGTAACTACCCAATTCTATATATCTTTTAATTTGAAGAATAAGTTTTTTTGTTTGTTTGTTTTTTGTTCTTTTCCCCAAGCCTCATCAAATTCTGGGGCCCTTCCCAAGAAATTGGCATTTTCTGTCCAGGTAGTAGATGTCACATCTATAAGTATAAACAGATGTAACAGGCAATGTGAGGGGGCTGTGGTTCCAGTATCCACTTTTGGAAGGAGCATTTGTGCTGTCTGGGATAATTTAGTGGAAAAGTTCCTGTCATTTAGTTGCAGTATGGAAACCAGATTTTTTAGGAGAATAAGTTAAATAAATGCAGAACCCCATCACTGAGTTCTGTCTGTAGAAGAGGGGGCAGAGCTGGCAATAAAATCAGTCTTACACCTCTTTGCAATAAGATGATTCATACAGAAAAGCAGCCTAAAGAACTTGGTTGAATTTGGGGTTTATTTTTTGAAAATGTGAAACTTCTAGAAAAACATATACTGAAAGAATGAATGACAGTGTTTTTAAAACAACATTGATAATTTAAGACACTCAGATTGTCCATAATCTACCTCCCACTTCTAACACTTAGCTGATTGTTTGAAGATACATGTGGTTATTTAAATTTAAATTTTGTTGTTGTTGTTGTCAGATGCCATCGAGTCAGTTCCTATTCATAGTGACCCTATGTACAATGGAACGAAACATTGTCCAGTCCTGTGCCATCCTCACAATCATTATTATGCTTAAGCCCACTGTTGCAGCCACCGTGTCAAACCATCTCGCTCAGGGCCTTCCTCTATTTCACTGACCCTGTACTTTACCAAGCTTGATGTCCTTCTACAGAGACTGCCCTTCTAATAACATGTCCAAAGTATGTAAGATGTAGTCTTACCATCCTTCCTTTTAAAGAACACTCTGGCTGTTCATCTTCCAAGACAGATTTGTTGGTTCTTTTGGCTGTCCATTGGTATATTCAATATTCATATTGGTACATTCATATTCAATATTCTTCACCAATACCATAATTCAAAGGCATGAATTCTTCTTCAGTCTTCCTTATTCTTTTTCTAGCTTTCACATGCATATGAGGCCACTGAAAACACAATGGCTTGAGTCAGGCGCACCTTAGTTTTCAAGGTAACATCTTTGCTTATTAACACTTCAAAGTGGTCTTTTGCAGCAGATTTGCCCAAGGCAATACATCTTTTAATTTCCTGACTGCTGCTTCTGTGGGTGTTGATTGCGGATCCAAGTAAAATGAAATTCTTGACACCTTCAATCTTTTCCCTGTTTATCATGATGTCGCTTAGTGGTCCAGTTGTGAGAATTTTTGTTTTCTTTATGTTGAGGTGAAAGCCATACTGAAGACTGTGGTCTTTGATCATCATCAACAAGTGCTTCAAGTCTTCTTCACTTTCAGCAAGCAAGGTTGTGTCATCTGCATAACACAGGTTGTTAATGAGTCCTCTTCCAGTCCTGATGCCTCCTTTTTCTTCATATAGTCCAGCTTCTCAGATTATTTCCTCAGCATGCAGATTGAATAGGTATGGTGAAAGGAAACAATCCTGGCACACACTCTTCCTGACTTTAAACCTCAAAGTATCCCCTTGTTCTGTTTGAACGACTACCTCTTGATCTATGTACAAGTTCCTCATGAGCACAATTAAGTGTTCTGGAATTCCCATTCTTTGCAATGTTATCCATAATTTGTTATAATCCACACAGTCGAGTGCCTTTGCACAGTCAATAAAACACAAGTAAACATCTTTCTAGTATTCTCTGCTTTCAGCCAGGATCCATCTAACCCTGATTCCATATCCTCTTCTGAATCCAGCTTGAATTTCTGGCAGCTCCCTGTCAATATACTGCTGCAGCTGCTTTTGAGTAATCTCCAGCAAAATTTTACTTGCCTGTGATATTAATGGTATTGTTTAATAATTCCCACCTTCGGTGGGATCACCATTCTTGGAAATAGGCATAAATATAGATCTCTTCCAGTCAGTTGGCCAGGTAGTGGTCTTCCAAATTTCTTGGCATAGAAAAGTAAGCACTGCCTGCTATGCATGTGTTTGTTGAAACATCTCAATTGGTATTCCGTCAGTTCCTGGATGCCTTTTTTTTTCCTCAATGCCTTCAGTGCAGCTTGAACTTCTTCTTTCAGTACAATTGGTTTATGCTCGTGTGGTATCTCCTGAAATGGTTGAACATTGACCAATTCTTTTTGGTGAAGTGACTATGTATTCATTTCATCTTCTTTTGATGCTTCCTGAGTCATTTAATATTTTCTCCATAGAATCCTTCAATATAGCAACTCATGGCTTGAATTTTTAATTCAGTTCTCTCAGCTTGAGAAATGCACAGCATGTTCTTCCCTTTTCCATCTCCAGGTCTTTGCACATGTCATTATAATACTTTGTCTTCTGGAGCTGTCCTTTGAAATCTTCTGTTCAACTCTTTTACTTCATCATGTCTTCCTTTTGCTTCAGCTACTTTGACGTTCAAAAGCAAATTTCAGAGTATCTTCTGACATCCATTTTGATCTTTTCTTACTTTCCTGTCATTTTAACGACCTCCTGCTTTCTTCATGTATGATGTCCTTGAGGTCATTCCACAACTCATCTGGTCTTTGGTCATTAGTGTTTCTCTTAGTCATTTTCTTGGTCATCCAGTGGTGCTATAACAGAAATACCACAAGTGAATGGCTTTAACAAAGAGAAGTTTGCTCCCTCACAGTCTAGTAGGCTAGAAGTCTGAATTCAGGGCACCAGCTCCAGGGGAAGGCTTTCTCTCTCTGTCAGCTCTGGAGGAAGGTCCACGTCGTCAGTCTTCTCTTGGTCTGGGAGCATCTCAGTGCAGGAACGTCAGGTCCAAAGTACATGCTCTGGTCCTGGAACTGCTTTCTTGGTGGCATGAGGTCCCTCACTCTCTGCTTGTTTCCCTTTCCTTTTATCTCTTGTAAGATAAAAGGTGGTGCAGGCCACACCCCAGGGAAACTCTCTTTACATTGGATCAGGGTTGTGATCTTAGCAATGGTGTTACATCCCACCCTAATCCTCCTTAACCACAGGCGGAGATTATGATTTATAACACATAGGAAAATCACAAAATGGAGGACAACCACACAATACTGGGAATCACAGCCTAACCAAGTTGACACATATTTTGGGGGGACATAATTCAATTCACGACAGTGTTTGATGCATCAAATCTATTCCTGAGATGGTCTCTAAATTCAGGTGGTATAAAGTCAAGGTCGTACTTTGGCTGTCGTGGACTTGCTCTGATTTTCTTCAGTTTCAACTTTAACTTGCATATGACCAATTGACGGTCTGTTCCACAGTCACCCTCTAGCCTTGTTTCGATGGATGATATTGAGTTTTCCATCGTCTCTTCCCACAAATGTAGTCAAGTTGATCCCTGCGTATTCCATCTGGCAGGGTCCACATGTATAGTTGCCATTTATGTTGGTGAAAAAAGTATTTGCAACGAAGAAGTCATTGGTCTTGCAAAATTCTATCACGCTATCTTTGTCATCCTTTCTGTCACCAAGGCCATATTTTCCAACTACCAATTCTTCTTCTTTGTTTCCAACTTTCACACTCCAATCACCATTAATTATCAATGCATCTTGATGGCATGTCGATAATTTCAGACAGCAGAAGTTAGTAAAAATCTTCAATTTCTTCATCTTTGGCCTTAGTGGTTGGTGCATAAATTTCAGTAATAGTTCTATTAGCTGGTTTTCCTTGTAGGCATATGGATATTATCCTACCACTGACAGCATTGTACTTCAGGATAGATCTTGAAAGGTTCTTTTTGATGATGAACGCAACGTCATTCCTCCTCAAGCTGTCATTCCCAGCATAGTAGACCATATGATTGCCTGATTCAAAATGGCTAATACCAGTCCATTTCAGCTCACTAATGTTTAACATATCAATGTTTATTCATTCCATTTCATTTTTGATAACTTCCAATTTTCCTAGATTCATACTTTGTACATTCCAGATTCCAATTATTAATGGATGTTTGCAGCTGTTTCTTCTCATTTTGAGTCATGCCACATCAGCAAAAGAAGGTCCCAAAAGCTCGACTCCATCCACATCATTTAGGTCGACTCTCCTTTAAGGAGGCAGCTCTTACCCTGTTGTCTTTTGAGTGCTTTCCAATCTGAGGGGCTCATTTTCTAGCACTATATCAAACAATGTTCTGCTGTTATTCATAAGATTTTCAATGGCAGAATCTTTTCAGAAGTAGACTCCCTCATCCTTCTTCTTAGTCTGTCAGTTCAACTGAAACCTGTTCGCCATGGGTGACCTTGCTGGTATTTGAATACCGGTGGCATAGCTTCCAGCATCACAGCAACACACAAGCCTCCACAGTACAACAAACTGACAGACACATGGGGGATTTCCATCATAGAAATTTCTACTAGGCAGTGCTGTTCTAGACAACATTTTCATTCAGCTGCTAACTGAAAGGTTAGTGGTTCCAATTTACTCGGAGACACCTTAAAAAGAAAGTCCTTAAGATTTACTTCCAAAAATCAGCCACTGAAAACCCTGTGGAGCACAGTTCTACTCTACATATATGGGGTCATCATTGAGTAGGGTGATGCGTTAACTAAATTCAAATTTAACTAAGTTTAGCTAAGCATTATCTAAATTCAACAGACCATTCACAGCTGCACCTGCACCTTAGAGTTTCCAAGGCTATAAATCTGTATGGAAGCAGACTGCCATATCTTTCTTCCACAGAGCAGCTGATGGGTTCAAAGTGCCAACCTTTTGTTTAGCAGCTTAGCACTTTAACCACTGTGCCTCCAGAGGTACCTAAAGTTTACTTATAACTACCTGTTTCACATTTGTAAGTATTAGAATGCTTGTCACTTTCAGTCTTGAATGTTGATATTCAGTAATCTTAAAGGGTCCATCTTTTAAAGTGACCATCTTAATTTAAGGTTAAAAGTTTCAGTTTGTTTCTTTTAGTCTCGTGGTATTTCACATGCGCTCTGTCTTAGGCTGGGTTCTCTACAGAAACAAAACCAGTAAAGCCTTTAAATATATAGAGAGAGGTTTATATCAAGGAAACGGCTCATGCGGTTGTAGAGACCGGAACGTCCCAAGTCCTTGGATCAAGATAGAGGCTCTCCTGATTCACATAGCTGCAGGGGCTGGTGAACCCAAGATCGGCAAGTTGGAGAGCAAGGCTCTTGCTCACAGGCTGTGAAGACTGATGAACCCCAAAATTAGCAGGCAAGACTGCAAGGCTTCTTCTGTTCATGTAGCTGTAGGATTCAGAGCAGGCAAAAGCCAGAATGTCTGCTTATATTCGGATGCAGGCCACACACCCAAAGAAAATCACTTTCAATTGACTGACTACTAACAGCAGATCCCAACACGGGGGTGATCACATATAAACACCGAGAATCATGGCCCAGACAAGTTGACACACAACCTTAACCATCACACACTCCACTGAACAGAAAAGTAGAATATACTATCTGAAATAGTAATGGGTAGTCCTCGGGGTCACATCGGAATACAATGTCAGAGATATCTATTGTCAGTCTGATTTTGTGGTGCTAGCTATAAAATTGAGATTAAATAAATAAATACATTTTGTAATTTAGAGAGATGTCATTTATGCCCCCCAAATTGATAATGATTTAGCATGAGTTTCTACCTATACTCATGGGTTGGGCATGCCATTGAAAATTTATACCATCACCTTGGTTCATTTACCATCCTACAATGTGTCTAGTATCTTGAATTTTCAGCCTGGAAGGCGGCTCATGATAGGTTTGAGTATTTGTTTTTATTTGATACAAGCAATAAACTGCTGAACTTTGGGGGATCTTTAAGGTCATTTTTTAAGTTATTTTTAATATTTTATATGTACAAACAAACCGAAGTAGATTTACATAGTGTGTTTAGACTGTCAAAGAAGAAAATCTTGTACTCCGTTAGGAGTGGAAGAAAAGGAGTTTTATTGAGGAGTAATACAGCTGTCTGTGCAGTGCTAGGTAAAAATGCAAAACACTCCACCATTCAAGCAGAGAGAGCAGTCTATACACATAGAGAACAAAGGAAAGGTGGGGGTTAGTGAGTGATTGTAGATAAGATCAGCTTCAGCTTGAAGTCCTTTGAAGTGTAAAGGTCAGCCACTAGGCTAGGAAGGACTGAGTTAACACCTAGGTGAGTGGCACCAGCTGGTTCGGTTGTACATGATTGTAATCGGTCATGAACGGATTTTTCTCCAGGAACAAATTGTTTACACCTTGACACATTCTTCCCAAATCGTTTACATCTTGACCTTTTGTTTCCTGGGAATGCGTGTTGGCCCCGTCATTCTTACGTCTGACATGAGCACCTCTGGTTTGAAACTGTTCTGTCTACATTTTCCCCATTTGATCAAGCTTCTGCTAAGCAGCACTGATCACCCACAATGGTGTAGCCTTTCTTCTGCAAAGACTTTTTTTTACTGAGGAAATTTGGTTAATCAAAAATATTTTCTTCACCTTGCCGAGCTAATAGGCCTCATCTTCAGGGTGAGTAGGTTTTACAGTGAACATCTTAATGGACAAGGCCACATTTGAGGAACATTTCTCAGTCAGGACAGAATGATAGAGGTCAAGTTGAAATACACCCAAGGAGACAAAAAGGAGGTGATTAAACAATATGATCACTGGCGAAAGCCAGTGAAAACAGCATGATATTATATGAAGGGTCAAATGGTTTTGAAGCACAGCATTTCATGAATAAAATGTGTTGGAGTAAAGCAAAACCGCATTTTATAATTACAATAATAGAAACAAAGTGGAATACAAAAATTCCAAAATAAAGTATTAATTTTTTCCATCATGCACCCCAAGAAGAAAACCAATTACTTATAATTTCAGTTAAGGAACGAACAGGACCATTGAGATTCAACACTATCTGTTGCACGTGGGAAGCATAGTGAGTGATATTAGCATTATTATCAGGAATAGAACCACAACAATCAGTTTTAATAATGGCAAAAGTGCCTCTTTGTGCAGCCATAAGGATGTCAAGGGCCATTTGATTTTGAAGAACTACTTCTCTCATCATAGTCATTTCAGTATCCATTTCTTGGAGTCTATGGAAGGAGTCATTTAAAACACTCTGAATATATGTAGTCAGAACTTTGACATGTGCCATAACAAGGCCAAGGCAATACATTCTGTAATGTGATGGATCGCTTTTGTATGGCCCTTCTCACCATAGTCTTGTAACTTTCACCAAATAACTGGGTGGGACTATGCTAATAAGGTGTTAAAGTCCACCAAGAGAATTAGATAGCTTGCCAATAATGTAAATAAGGTGCTGCAGGGGTGGGGCCATTCAAATAAGCTGTATGGAACCCTATTGAGGGGATTGGTCTGTTTTGCCATCCTGATAGGCTCAAGAGCCAAGCCCAGAGCAGAGATGGGACCTGACTACCACCAAGAAGAGACAGGAGAAGAGTGGGTCCTTTGGACCAGGATCCCTGCACTGAGATCCTCCTAGACCCAGGAGACAAATAGAGAGAGAGCTGTAACACTGGAGATGGTAAGACAGCAAGAAGCAGTGGCAGAGAAATGGCAGCAGCAAAGGTAACAGAACCAGGAGACTAGCGGGAGATGACATGATGAGCTTCCAGGTCCAGGGAGCAAGAAAGCTTAGAGCCTTTGGGCAGAGGCTTACTGGTGGGGTGGGGGCACCTCCGGGCACTTATTGGCAGAACTAAAGAGCTTTGTAACACTTGCTTAAACAGGGCACAGGCCAGGCCAAGGGGCCAAGGGTGACAGACAGTCCCGCCTGGAAGCACAGCTGAGAAGAGCCTGTCCTCGTCAAAGAGCTGTATCCTGAATTGTAACCTGTTACTTCCCTAATAAATCCCATAATTGTGAGTATGGTCTATGATATCTGTGTGGCCATTGCAAAAATTATCAAACTCAGCAGAGAAGTAGAGAGTGCTGTGGGAGGGATAACTGGCCAGGATTAGTAAAAAGATTGTAGAGAGAAGGTTTGTCTGACTTCCTCCTCATCAGAATAACCCTTGGGCTGTTGATCTTCATCCTCCACCCTTGTGGAAGTTAGAGGATGTCAGATGTCCCTGCGCCACTATGTTTATGTTTTCTCTTTCTTCCCTATTATGGCTTTATTGATTGCCCACACAAAACACAGAAAAACAAGCGTTTAATTGCAATAGACATTGGTACGGTACATTCATTACTGTCACAACTTCTAAGGTTGAAATAATAGCTGCTACAACTCTTCTTTTTAGTTTTCAGTTTTATGGTGGTGCAAGTTGTATGGTATGTCTAAAGACAAATGTGAATATTTATTTGTTTCTACAGAAGCCCATATTACTTTCAGCAGATTAGCCCCTCTGGCAGGAGGATTCTGGTAGTGGTACTCTTTGCCAATCCACCACCCATATGGTGCGTCTGAAATATGGTACCCTTGGGACTGGCATGATTTCCACCCTGTCCAGAATGAATTAGTATTTTAAGACACACAGATTGGGAATACACAGAGATCCTTCACTGAAAGAATAGTTGGCAATGGGTCAAATTAAGATTCAAGTTGAAATGTTGAACTGGAAAGTATTTTCAGTGCTCTTTTACCCCAAAAGAGCTAAGCCTAGTTCTTGAGATGGGTGATAACATAGCTCTTCTTTTACACAAAATGAGCGGGAAGTAGGGATGAAAGACATTGCTATTTGTGAAAACTGGAGGGAAAGATTCAAAAGATAATGAAGGTATTTCAGGAGTCTATTCCATGGCATTAGCCATGGTGAAGTAACTATAAAAATAAGTAAATACCCCTGTTTCTCTACAATTAAACATGAGACTTGTGTGATTTTATTTCCATTTCCAATCACGTTCTAGTAACAAAACAACCTTAAGGAGGCCCATAACAGTCCTACTATCCACAGAATTCACATGAACACAAACTTTAAGAAAATACTACTATTTAATCTGTGTATGTGATCATCTGCTTTTAAAAATAATTCAACAAGAAATTTGCTCTGGGAGGCAGGACCAAGATGATGAAATAGCCAGATGCTTCCCATGATCTCTCTTACACCAAAGACACGAAAAAACAAGTGAAACAATTATATTTATGACAAGCTAGGAGCCCTCAACATCAAAGGCAAAGTCAGAAAACAGACTGAGCAGCACGAGGATGGAGAGGTGCTTCAGAAGCAGAGAGAGGTTACCAGACCTGAATCACAAGGGTTTCCGTCAAGACCTTTCCTGGGAGCACCTGTGGCAGGTTGATGGTAGCATTTGGACAGTGTCCTCAGGGAGAAGCAGCCAGCCACAAAGCCTACTCACATCTCCAGAACCAGAGAAGAACAGCACTCTCAGGAAAAGCTAAGTACTTGCATATATTTTACCACACCCCCAGCCCCCAAGCTGGTTTCGGTGGCTGTTGATTTCCCTGGGCCTAAGATAGGCAGTATGGAGTCCCTGGAGCCATCCTCTAGGCTTTGGAGTAGGAATAAATTCACACCTGGGGGAAAAGATAACTTGCCAGCTCCACTAACTGGGGGAGCTCAGGGCAGAAGCAGCTTCTGTCCAGGCATAAACAGTCCAAAGACTTTGAATAAGTTTCCCCCCCACACGGACCTGTGTGGGCCTATGTCAGCAGAATAGGCCCTTGTTGGCAGACTCCAACTGTTTCAGTTGTGTGGTGAAGAGGTGGGTGTTTGATATTTGACACCACTTTGCCTATTAAATAGGGTCCTCACCTTCCCACATCGTGGGCATAAGGACTGGTGGCTCCACTCAGGTCACCAAACCACCTGCGATAGGGGTCCAAGGATAACTGGTACCTTCCAGCCATTACAAACAAAAGCATTGGGTGCCCATGGCCCATCTGCGGAATCCACACACCTGTATGCTCTACAGAACGGGGATGCGCTTTCCTCACAGACATTTAGGGGACAGTTCTCAGTCCCCTGCCTTGTTCAGAGTAAGATCCCCTGCTGCAACCAGATACCGGTACCTACACCAATCACCCCTGCCCCTCTAAAACTGTAGGACAGAGCCTGTACCACAAACTTGATGATCAGCTACCTGGACACCTGAGCTGAATTCATACAAGAAAAGTGAATGGACTCCTAGACTGATATACCTGACAACCACTCTAGCGATCTGGTGACAGGACAGCAGAGCTTCAAAGGTGAAAATAATCAAGCTAGCTCACTCAAGCAACACATTTGGACATATCAAAACAAAACAAGAAACTAGGATACAGTAAGCAAACATAAAATAAACTAATGCAATAACTTATAGATGGCTCAGAAGCGACAGTCAATATCAAGTCACATAAAGAAACAGATCATGTTCAACTCAACCGTGTCTCAAAACAAAGAATCAATGGATCTTCTGCACAAAGGTGACTTCCCGGAATTACTGGATGCAGAATTCAAAACATTAATATACAGAACCCTTCAAGACATCAGGAACAAAATTAGGCAGGAGCTTAGGCAATATGCAGAACAAGCCAAGGAACACACAGATAAGGTAGTTAAAGAAATTAAAAAGGTTATTCAAGAACATAATGAAAAATTTAATAAACTGCAAGAATCCATAGAGAGGCAGCAATCAGAAATTCGGAAGATTAATAAAATTACAGAAGTAGACAGCTCAATAGTAAGTCAGAGGAGCAGAATTGAGCAAGTGGAAGGCAGAACTGGTGAGCTTGAAGATAAAGCACTTGGCACCAAATATTTGAAGAAAAAAATCAGTTAAAAGAATTTTAAAAAATGAAGAAATCTTAAGAATCATGTGGGACTCTATCAAGAGAAATAACCTACAAGCGATTGGAGTACCAGAACACAGAGGGATAACAGAAAATACAGAGAGAATTATTGAAGATTTGTTGGCAGAAAACTTCCCTGATATCGTCAAAGATGAGACTATATCTACCCAAGATGCTCATCGAACCCCACATAAGGTAGATTCTAAAAGAAAGTCACCAAGACATATTATAATCAAACTTGCCAAAACCAGAGATAAAGAGAGAATTTTAAGAGCAGCTTTCGATGGCACTGGGTCACTGGGTAGGGGTAAATGAAAAGTCACATACAAAGGAGAGTCAATAATAATAAGCTTGGACTACACGGCAGAAACCCTGCAGGCAAGAAGGCAATGGGATGATTAAAGCATTGAAGGAAAAAAAATTGCCAAACAAAAGTCATATACCCAGCAAAACTGTCTCTCAGATATGAAGGTGAAATTAGGACATTTCCAGACAAACAGAGGTTTAGGGAATTCATAAAAATCAAAACAAAACTACAAGAAATACTAAAGGGAGTTCTTTGGTTAGAAAATCAAAACTATCAGGTATCAAACCAAGACTAGAACATTGGACAGAGCAATCAGATGTTAACCCAGACAAGGAAATCACAAAAATAAATCGAGATAAAAAAAAACACAACAGGGAAACAATGATGTTATTAAGTAAAAGAAAACAACATTAAGCAATAAAGAACGACTAAGAAATGGAGTCATAGATCTTTCATATGGAGAGGAAGACAAGGTGATATAAAGAAATAAAAGTTAGGTTTAAACTTAGAAAAATAGGGGTATTAAGGTAACCACAAAGCAGACTAACAATCCTACCTATCAAAATAAAATACAAGAAAAAAATACTCAGCAGAAACAAAATCAACAACAACGAAGAAGAGAAAAAGACAATATATAAAGACAAACTAGTCAGCACTAAAAATTCAGTGGGAAAAAAACTGTCAACAACACACAGAAAAAAACATCAAAATGACAACACTAAACTCGTACCCATGTATAATTACGTTGAATGTAAATGTACGAAATGCACCAATAAAGAGACAGAAAGTGGCAGAATGGATTAAAAAAAATGATCTGTCTAAATGCTGTCTATAAGAGACACACCTTAGCCTTAGAGACACAAACAAACTAAAATTCAAAGGATGGAAAAAAATATATCGAGCAAACAGTCAGAAAAGAGCTGGAGTGGCAATATTAATTTCTGACAAAATAGACTTTAAAGTTAAATCCATCATAAAGGACAAGGAAGGACACTGTATAATGATTAAAGGGAAAATATACCAAGAAGATATAACCACATTAAATATTTATGCACCCAATGTCAGGGCTACAAGATACATAAAACAAACTCTAACAGCATTGAAAAGTGAGACAGACACCTCCACAATTATAGTAGGAAACTTCAACACACCACTTTCGGTGAAGGATAGGACATTCAGAAAGAAGCTCAATAAAGATCCGAAAGATCTAAATGCCGCGATCAACCAACTTGACCTCATAGACATATACAGAACACTCCACCCAACAGCAACCAAGTGCACATGGAACATTCTCTAGAATAGACCACATATTAGGCCATAAAGCAAGGCTTAGCAGAATCCAAAACATTGAAATATTACAAAGCATCTTCTCTGACCATACAAAAACAAAAAATGACCCTAAGGCCATAAAAGTAGAAGTCAACAACAGAAAAAGCAGGGAAAAGAAATCAAACACTTGGAAACTGAACAATACCCTGCTCAAAAACGAATGGGTCATAGAAGACATTAAGGATGTAATAAAGAAATTCATAGAATCCAACGAGAATGAAAACACTTCCCATCAGAACTTTTGGGACACAGCAAAAGCAATACTCAGAGGCCAATTTATATCAATAAATGCACACATACAAAAAGAAGAAAGGGCCAAAATCAAAGAACTATCCCTACAACTTGAACAAATAGAAAGAGAGCAACAAAGGAAACCCTCAGGCACCAGAAGAAAGCAAATAATAAAAATCAGAGCACAATTAAGTGAAATAGAAAACAGAAAAACACCTGAAAGGGTTAACAAGGCCACAAGCTGGTTCTTTGAAAAAATTAACGAAATTAATAAACCATTGGCCAACCTGACAAAAGAAAAACAGGTGAGGAAGCAAGTCACCCAAAAAAGAAATGAGATGGGCGATATTACAACAGACTCAACTGAAATTAAAAGAATCATATCAGATTACTATGAAAAATTGTACTCTAACAAATTTGGAAACCTAGAAAAAATGGATGAATTCCTAGAACTTACCTAAACTAACACAAACAGAGATAGAACAACTAAATAGACCCGTAACAAAAGAAGAGAATGAAAAGGTAATAAAAAAACTTCCAACAACAAAAAAAAGCCCTGGCTTGTATGGCTTCACTGCAGAGTTCTACCAAACTTTCAGAGAAGAGTTAACACCACTACTACTAAAGGTCTTTCAGAGCATAGAAAAGGACAGAATACATCCAAACTCATTCTATGAAGCCACCATATCCCTGATACCTAAAACCAGGTAAAGACACCACAAAAAAAGAAAATTACAGACCTATATCCCTCATGAACTTAGATGCAAATATCATCAGCAAAATTCTAGCCAATAGAATTCAACAACATATCAAAAAAATAGTTCACCATGACCAAGTGGGATTCAGACCAGATATGCAGGAACGGTTCAACATTAGAAAAACAATTAATATAATCCATCATATAAATAAAAGACAAAAATCACATGATTTTATCAATTGATGCAGAAAAGGCATTTGACAAAGTCCAACAAAGTCCATTCATGATAAAAACTCTCAGCAAAATAGGAATAGAAAGAAAATTCCTCAACATAATAAAAGGCATTTACATAAAGCCAGCAGCCAACATCATCCTAAATGGAGAGAGTCTGAAAGCATTCCCCTGAGATCGGGAACCAGACAAGGTTACACTTTATCACCGCTATCATTCAACATTGTGCTGGAGATCCTAGCCAGAGCAATTAGGCTAGATAAAGAAATAAAGGGCATTCAGATTGGTAAGGAAGAACTAAAAGTATCTCTATTTGCAGATGACATGATCTTATACACAGAAAATCCTAAGAAATCCTCAAGAAAACTACTAAAACTAATAGAAGAGTTCAGCAGAGTATCAGGATACAAGATAAACATACAAATATCAGTTGGATTCCTCTACACCAGCAAAAAGAATGTTGAGGAGGAAATCACCAAATCAGTACCATTTGCAGTAGCCCCCAAGAAGATAAAATACTTAGGAATAAATCTTACCAGAGATGCTAAGGACCTGTGCAAATAAAACTACAAGACATTACTGCAAGAAACCAAAAGAGACCTACCTAAGTGGAAATACATACCTCGCTCATGGATAGAAAGACTTTAACATTGTAAAAATGTCTATCCTACCAAAAGATATATATAGATACAATGCAATTCCAATTCCAATTCCAAAGACATTTTTTAATGAGATGGAGAAACAAATCACCAACTTCATATGAAAGGGAAAGAAGCTTCAGATAAGTAAAGCATTATCAAAAAGAAGAACAAAGTGGGAGGCCTCACTCTACCTGATTGTGGAACCTATTATACCGCCACGGTAGTCAAAACAGCCTGGTACTGGTACAACAACAGACACATAGACCAATGGAACGGAATTGAGAATCCAGACATAAATCCATCCACATATGAGCAGCTGATATTTTACAAAAAGGCCCAAAGTCAGTTAAATGCAGAAAAGACAGTCTGTTTAACAAATGGTGCTGGCATAACTGGATATCCATCTACAAAAAAATGAAACAAGACCCATACCTCACACCATGCACAAAAACTAACTCAAAATGGATGAAGACCCAAATATAAAGGTCATGGAAGAAAAAATATGGACAAAGCTAGGAGCCCTAATACATGGCATAAACAGTATACAAAATATTACTAACAACACAGAAGAGAAACTAGATAACTGGGAGCTTCTAAAAATCAAACCACCTATGCTCATCCAAAGACTTCATCATAAGAGTAAAAAGATTACACACAGACTGGGAAAAAACTTTTAGCTATGACATTTCCAATCAGCATCTGATCGCTAAAATCTACATGACACTGCAAAAACTCAACTACAAAAAGACAAGTAACCCAGTTAAAAAATGGGCAAAGGATATGAACAGGCACTTCACTAAAGAAGACATTCAGGTAGCTAACAGATACATGAGGAAATGCTCACGATCATTAGCCATTAGAGAAATGCAGATCAAAACTACAACGAGATTCCATCTCACTCCAACAAGGCTGGCATTAATCCAAAAACCACAAAAGAATAAATGTTGGAGACGTTGTTGAGAGACTGGAACACTTCTACACTGCTGGTGGGAATGTAAAATGGTACAACCACTTTGGACATCAATTTGGCGCTTCCTTAAAAAAATGAGAAATAGAATTACCATACGATCTCAGTCTTTGGAATATACCCTAGAGAAATAAGAGCCCTTACACAAACAGATACATGCACACCCATGTTCATTGCAGCACTGTTTACAATAGCAAAAAGATGGAAGCAACCAAGGTGCCCATCAACAAATGAATGGATAAATAAATTATGGTATATTTACATAGTGGAATACTACGCATAGATAAAGAATGATGTATCTGCGAAACATTTATAACATGGAGGAATCTGGAAGGCATTATACTGAGTGAAATTAGTTGCAAAAGGACAAATATTCTGTAAGACCACTATTGTAATAACTGGAGAAATAGTTTAAACACAGAAGAAAACATTCTTTGATGGTTACGAGAGGGGGGAAGGAGGGATGGAGGGAGAGTAGTTTTCACTAATTAGACAGTAGATAAGAATTATTTTAGGTGAAGGGAAAGACAACACAACACAGGTGAGGTTAGCGCAACTGGACTAAACTAAAAGCAAAGGGGTTTCCTGAATAAACTGAGCACTTCGAAGCCCAGCGTAGCAGGGGTGGGGGTTTGCGGACCATGGTTTCAGGGGACATCTAAGTCAATTGACATAATAAAATCTATTAAGAAAATATTCTGCATCCCACTTGGAGAGTGGCTTCTGTGGTCTTAAACTCTAGCAAGTGGCCATCTAAGATGCATCAATGGATCTCAACCCATCTGGAGCAAATAAGAACGAAGAACACCAAAGACACAAGCTAATTATGGGCCCAAGAGACAGAAAGGACCACATAAACCAGAGACTATATCAGCCTGAGACTAGAAAAACTAGATGGTCCCTGGCTACAACCGATAACCGCCCTGACAGAGAACACAACAGAGAAGCCCGAGGGAGCAGGAGAGCAGTGGGATGCAGACCCCAAATTCTCATAAAAAGACCAGACTTAATGGTCCAACTGAGACTAGAAGGACCCCGGAGGTCATGGTCCCCAGACCTTCTGTTAGCTCGAGACAGGAACCATTCCCAAAGCCAACTCTTCAGACAGGGATTGGACTGGACTATGGGATAGAAAATGATACTGGTGAAGAGTGAGCTTCTTGGATCAAGTAGACACATGAGACTATGTGGGCATCTCCTGTCTGGAGGGGAGATGAGAGGGCAGAAGGGGTCAGCACTGGCCCAATGGACACGAAAATAGAGAGTGGAGGGAAGGAGTGCGCTGTCTCATTAGGGGGAGAGCAATTAGGGGTATATAGCAAGGTGTATATAAATTTTTGTATGAGAGGCTGACTCGATTTGTAACCTTTCACTTAAAGCGCAATAAAAATTGAAAAAAAAATGTTCTATGAAGTGTTACAACATTTTCTGTAGGCTCTTTCCATAGCCATAATCCTGACAGCCAGCATAGATTTTTATCAAATTATTTTGAACACATTGTTTCAAATAAACTTTAAAAATACATGTATTGCCTTACATATTTGTATGCCATTGATTTATGAATTGGATGAATAATGAACACATATGTATTCTCATTCAGTGGGCATATCGAGAGAAACCAGGCTTCTCATTCTTATTTTAGGATAGTATCTAGTACCTTAACTGTATCTGGGAGCTGGTTTAGAGTTACTTTCTTCCAGATTAAGCCACCACAAAGTTATCCATCATTTAACTATAATCTTTGGTGAGATTCTAGATGCACAAATGGATAACATGCTTTCTGGACTTTTTTTAGTACTGTTGTTAGAAGGAAAAAACTTTCAAAATAAAATTTTAAGATTTTAGTGTTATAAGAAATGTATTTATACAGACAAGGTAAAATAAAAAGACCAGTTTGTCTAGAAAATTGTATTTGTCTTAATCCTGCTCTTGATTTTTTTTTTTCAAGTGAGCAAAACTCTATTAAATTCTATATTTAAGTTGGCCAAGCTGGACTATATGAAGAAGAACGGGGCATCAGGAGTGGAGCAAGACTCATTAACCTGTGGATATGCAGATGACACAACTTTGCTTGCTGAAAGTGAAGAGGACTTGAAGCACAAAGATCAAAGACTACAGCCTTCAGTATGGATTACACCTCAACATAAGGAAAATAAAATCCTCACAACTAAATCAGTAAGCAAATCATAATAAATGGAGAAAACACTGAAGTTGTCAAGGATTTCATTTTACTTGGATCCACAGTCAACGCCCATGAAAGCAGAAGTCAGGAAATCAGACAACGCGTTGCACTGGACAAATCTGCTGCAAAAGACCTCTTTAAAGTGTTCAAAAGCAAAGATGTTGCTTTGAGTACTTAGGTATTCCTGACCCAAGCCATGATGTTTTCAATGCCTCATATGCATGAGAAAGCTGGAAAATGTATAAGGAAGACTGCAGAAGAATTGATGCTTTGAATTATAGCCTTGGCAAAGGATATTGAATATACCTTGGACTGCCAGAAGAATGAACAAATCTGTTCTGGAAGAAGTACACAGCCAGAATGGTTCTTAGAATCAAGGATGGTGAGACTCCATCTCACATACTTTGGGCATGTTATCAGGAGGGACCCGTCCCTGGAGAAGGACATCATGCTTGGTAAAGTAGAAGGTCAGTGAAAAAGAGGAAACCCTCAATGAGATGGATTGACAGTGGCTGCAACAATGAGCTCAAGCATAACAACGATTGTTAGGATGGCACAGGACTGGGCAAGGTTTCATTCTGTTGTACATAGGGTAGCTATGAGTAGGAATTGACTCGATAACACCTAACAACGACAACAACATGTCATGGAATTTTCTGAGCACAGCTCTCGTAAGTATGAAACAAATGATAGGTTAGCAATTATTTGGTGAACATGAATATTTCATTGACAGCCTAGATGTCAATTTGGGCATCAAGTAGTTGCAAACTTCCTGAGATAACCAAGACTGCATTTCAGGGTCTTCAAACTTCATCTCTGATAACTCTATGGCCTACGAGCCAAGTGTTTTTTCCCTTATACAAATTTACTTTTAAAGGAAAGTCATGGGCACAGAGGTGGTATATGTCTATGCAAGAAGTTAATATGCTATTTATATTCTCTATTGAATTTTTATGGATAAAAGCTTAAATAATAATCTCAATATCTTGTGGATACAGAAACAACATGGTGAACAGTTAAAAACAGCTTAATACGTAACTGGACCCTCGAAGAAAATGAAATTCATATTTTATGATACCAATGATAGAAACAAATCTCATTAATGTGAGATGAAATTCAGCTGATATGAATTACAATTTTTAAAGCAGGTTAAATAGTATAGTTTTAAAGACAAAAATGAGGTGTCATCTTTGCCATATATGTAGATTTAGCCTGTTGTAGATTTTAAAAGAAAACTGAATTTATGGGTTTTTTTCTATTCCACTTTGTTCTAGCATCTAATAATCTAGTCTGACATTATTTTGTGAAGCCTGAATAATTTTCTTGTAATAAGTTGCATGCCTGTGAGTACAGTATGCTGTAATGTATATATATTTTGCAAATTCCTGAGATGAATTGATTCAAGAGCCTCAGAAATTAAGCAAGGCCAGCAACATACAACCAAATGATAGGCTACCACATGCTCACCAAAAGGAGAGTTGGACCAAGGCCAAATGAAGCATTTAGATGCATAAATAATCACTTATCATGTGATGTAGTTTTATTTCCTGAAAAGAAAATACGCCTTTGAAAATCTAACATTAAGCTTCAAATTGATATTGGGATACTCTCAGATGGGCACATAGGCATAGTTTTCAAAATATTCTTACATCATCATCAATTCCTCAAAACCATTCTGATGGCTTCTATAGAAATTTCAAATTACAAAGTCATTGGATACCACAATGACTTATTTTACATTAAATGAAATTGTCTCCAATTATGAAAAATACAAATTCTCTGCACAATTCTAACCATATGTTTGGGTATGTAAAACCTAAAAAATATAAAGAACCACTAATTCAGAACTGACCAAGGTATCAATAAAAATAACACAAAATATTTCCAATGGGGTACTATTTGTAGGCTCACCATGTAGAAATCAAACATGCAACTATTTTTAAAGTTCTCGGTAGGATTTAGAAATTTTTAAATATATAAACTGCCTTTATACCGTTGTTCTTGTTGTTAGGTACCCTCGATTCAGTTCTAACTCACAGTGACTTTATGTATAACAGAACTAAATGTTTTCCAATCCTGCGCCATCCTCAAAATTATTGCCGTTTGAGCCCATTGTTGCAGCCATTGTGTCAATCCATCTCAGTGAGGTTTTTCCTCTTTTCCTGAATTTGGACTTCTAGCTACTAAATTGTGAGAAAATAAATTTCTCTTTGCTAAAGCCATCCACTTGTGGTATTTCTGTTATAGCAGCACTAAATAACTAAGACACAAAGTGTCTGGGAGCCATAGTCTCGGGATTCTTCCAGTCTCTGTCAGACCAGTAAGTCTGGTCTTTTTTTGTGAATTTGCATCTTGTTCTACATTTTTCTGTTCTGTGGGACCCTCTACTGTGATCTTTGTCAAAGCAGTTGGTGGTGGTAGCTGGACACCATCTAGGTCTTCTGGGCTCAGAATGATAGTGGCTGTGGGTCATGCAGTCTGTTAGTCCTTTGGACTAGTATTTTCCTTGTGTCTATGTTTTTTTTACTCTTCTCCAAAGGGAATGGAAACAATAGATGTATCTTAGATAGTTGCTTACAAGCTTCTAAGACCCTAGATGCTACTCATCAAAGTAAGGTATATGACCTTTACTTTATGAAGTGTGTTATGCCAATTGAACTAGATGTCCCCTGAGACTATGGTCCCCAGCCCTCAACCCCAGCAACTCGGTTCCTCAAGCTGTTTGGATGTGTCTAGGAAGCTTCTATGACTTTGCCTTGGTCAAGTTGTGCTGACTTCCCCTGTATTGTATGTCGTCTATCCCTTCACCAATGTTAACACTTGTTTACTACCCAGTTAGTGATTTCCCCTCCCTTGTAACCATCAAAGATTGCTTTTTTCTATGTGTAAACTTCTGCTATGTGTGCATTTTTACTTATGATTTATATTCTATTTATGCCATGTTTTAGGGCCCTTAGTATTGTCCCTATTTTTCTTCCATAATCTTTACTGTTTTAGGTTTTATATTTAGGTGTTTTTTGTCCATTTGAGTTAGTTTTTGGGTATGGTGTGAGGTATGGGTCCTGTTTCATTTTTTCAGAGATGGATTCCCAGTGTTGCTGGCACCATTTGTTAAAAATATTGTCTTTTCCCCATTTAGTGGGCTTTGGTCCTTTGTCAAAGATCAGCTGACCAGAGGTGGATGGATTTACATCTGGGTTCTCAATTCTGTTCCATAGGTCTCTCTGTCTGTCATTGTACCAGTATCAGGCTGCTTTGACTACTGTGGCTGTAGAGTAGGTTCTGAGGCCTGTATAGTAGTGTGAGGCCTCCTACTGTGTTCTTTTTCTTCAATAACACTTTGCTTGTCTGAGGCCCCTTTCCTTTCCGTATAAAGTTGGTGATTAGTTTTTCCACCTCGTTAAAGAATGCTGTTGGTATTTGGATAAGGATTACATTATATCTGTAGATAGCTTTGTGCAGAATTGACATTGTCATGATGTTGAGTCTTCCTATTCCTGAGCATGGTATGTTTTTCTATTTATGTAGCTCTCTTTTTGGTTTCTTGGAATAGTGTTTTCTTGTTTTTTTGTATAGGTCTTCAACATCCCTGGTTAGATTTATTCCTAAATATTTTATCTTTTTAGGGATTATTATGAATAGTATTGTTTTCTTGAAGAAGAATTGATGCATTTGAATTACAATGTTAGTGAAGAATATTGAATATACCATGGACTGCCAGAAGAACAAACAAGTCTTTCTCAGATGAAATAGAGCCAGAGTGCTCCTTGGAAGCAAAGATGGCAAAACTTTATCTCAAGTACTTTTGACATGTTATCAGGAGGGATCAGTCCCTGGAGAAGGATATCATGCTTGGTAAGGTAGAAGCTGATGATAAAGAGGAAGACCCTCAACAAGATGGATTGACATAGTGGTTGCAACAATGGGCTCAAACATAGCTTTGATTGTGAGGATGGTGCCAGGACTGGGCAGTGTTTTGTTCTGTTGTACATACGGTTGTTATGAATCTGAACTGACTCAATGGCACCAAACAACAACAACAACAACATAATGCCCCAAGGATTTACTGAACCTCCCACCTGTTTTTCTCAAATTCTGTATGGGAATTTGCAGCATTTATAGTCTACAAACAAATCCACGTTGCTGCAATATGTTGATGATTTGTTAGTTTGTTCAACCTCCCAGCAAGCCTGCCTTGATGAGAGTGTAAGTTAATTAAAACACGTGGCTACTGGTGGCCGTTAGGTTTCCAAAGAAAAATTACAGCTGGCTCAGCCTTCTGTTAAAAATTTGGGCCACCTAATTTCTGCAGAAGGTATCTCTATTGATCCTAAACAGAAAGAAGATTTCTTTGTTTTTCCTATACTTGGAAAAAGAAACAGCTATGGGGGTTTCTAGTACTTTGCAGATATTGTCAAACTTGGATTCCCAATTTTTCTTTATTCGCTCAATCGTTATATAAGTATTTATGCTACTGAGATGGATTAATTCCAAATTGCACAAGAACATCGAGAGGCCATACTTCAATTAAAAGGAGCTTTTTTTTTTTTTTTTTAAGAACAAAGCTGCTCTAGGTTTTCCTAATTACTACCTATATTTTTCCTTATTTGTACATGAACTATCTGAAAACACTTTAGGTGTATTCAAAAACATGGAAGACAACAAAGACCTACAGTTTATTATAGCTTACAGCTTGACGTTGTAGCCAGGGAACCCCTCCCTGCCTTAGGGCTTTGACTGCTACTGCTAAACTAGTGGAAACAACAGCAGGTGTGGTGCTGGAAAACTTTATAGATGTCTGTGTGCCCTGTGCTGTGTCTGCCTCACTTAATTCTGCCTTGGCACAGCATCCTTTGAGGTTCTCCTCCTGGCTGTGTCTTACATAAGGCTACACAGTGTGGCCTGTTTATATCTGGCTACTCTTCTCCCAGCAACTAATGAGAACAATTTTCCTACAAGTAATTGTCTGGACTTCACCGAGCATCTTTTAACCCCTCAGAAAGACTTAAACCACTTTAACTAATCCTGTTTTTTTTTTTTTTTTTTTTTGTGGATGTTTTCTATTAAAAACCTAATCCTACTAGTCCTCACTATAAAGCTGGATATGCTGTAACAACTTATATTGAAGTCCATGAAAGTCAAGTTCTCTCTGAAGCCACGTCAGCCCAACAAGCCAAACTAATTACCCTCACTAGAGCTTGTCGAATTGCTTCAGGAAAATATGTTAATATTTTTATGGATGGTAGGTATTGCTTTGGAATTGTATGTGATTTTAGCACCCTATGGAAACACAAAGGATTTTTAACCTCTTCTGGAAATGCCATAAAAGATGTAGCTTTAGTGGCAGACTTCTACATGCTCTGTTCTTCCCTTTGAAATTGCTGTTATAAAAATACAAGCTCACCAACAAAAATGAGTACCCCAAACTGAAGAAATCAGTGGAAATAATCTTCTCAAGTTACTTCCATATGTATGATAAATAAAGAGACTTCTCAAATTGTGGGCTTTTCTCAAATTTGTCTATTGATAACTCCAACCTTCATGAATTAACTTTAGAAAAACTTTTAAAACCCCAGCAATTGGCCCTGAACCCATTGCCATTGAGTCAATTCTGACTCATAGCAACCCTATAAGGCAGAGTAGAACTGCCCAATACAGTTTCAAAGGGGGGCCGGGTGGATTCAAACTGCCAATCTTTCAGTTAGCAGCCATAGCTCTTAACCACTATGCCACCAGGGATTCCAACAATTAGCCCAAACAGACAAAATTAAGGCATGGAAAAGGCAGACTGTTACCAAGATCCTGCCACTGAATTGTTGCCTGAGACTAATAAAAAAAAAAATGGTTTTACCGAATTTATTGCATGTTCTTACGACATAAGCCTTACATGAAAGTTCGCTCATGGGACAAGATAAAATGATTGAGACCTTAAAAAAATATTGGTGGGGAAAATTTTTCAAGGCTGTTAAACATGTTGTCCCCCCCCCCCCACCATTGCCATACCTGCCCTTGCTACAATCCCCAGAAAACACCTTGAAGTCTTACCGGGACAATGCACTTTACCTTCCAGTACTATGCTTGAATCACAGCTAGATTTTATTCACCTTCTACCCTGAAATGGTTATAAATATGTATTAGTAATGATTGGTAAATTTTCTTATTGGGTAGAAGACTTTCCCTGCCATTGTGCTATTACAGTTTTTGTAACAAAGGTCATACCCACCTGGGGAGCCCCAAAAACTCTTTGTAGTCATCAGGGGACTCATTTAATCAGTCAAGTCATCCAAGAACTGTGTCGAATTTTTCCCATTTATCAAAGGCTACCTTGTCCCTATTATTCTCAGTCTTCTGGTCTAGTAGAGAGAACTAATGGAATAATAAAGACCAAATAGTAAACTCTTGTGAAACTTTAAATCTATCCTGGACTAAGGTCTTTCTCTTATTTCTTTTAAATCTGAGGCCCTCACCCATTGGATCTCACACACTTACTCCCTATGAAATAATTACTGGGAGACCTGTGGTACTTTCTTGTGTTGCCTGCACCAACCCTAACATTGTTCAACCTGAATTACTGAAGTATTGACAGTCTTTAATCCAATATTCTAAAGAATATCTTTCACAGATTAGAGAAACCTTTGAAGAACAGAAACTAGGCTCCTGAAGTTTGCCTAACATCTCTCCAGAAGAATATGTATTTTGGAAGGGATAGCAAATAAAAGACTCGTTAGAACTTCATTGGAAGGGACTAAGTCCTCCTTACCAATTCATGTGCAGCCAAATTAGTGGGAATAAAGCCTTGTATTCATTTGTCACAGTTAAATAGGTTAAGACTCCTCTTTGGTTTAGCCAAATGTCATGAATTGAAATTGTGTCCCCCCAAAATATCTGTCAACTTGGCTAGGCCATGATTCCCAGTATTTTGTGATTGTCCACCATTTTGTCATCTGATGTGATTTTTCTATATGTTGTAAATCCTGTCTGTATGATGTTGATGAGATGAGATTAGCAGCAGTTTTGTTAACGAGGCAGGACTCAATATATAAGATTGGATTGTGTCTTGAGCCAACCTCTTTTGAGATATAAAAGAGGGAAGTGAGCAGAGAGACAGGGGCACCTAATACCACCAGTAAAGCTGCACTAGGAAGAGAGCAGGTCTTTTGGACCTGGGATTCCTGCACAGAGAAGTTCGTAGACAAGGGGAATATTGACGACAAGGACCTTCCCCCAAGATGACAGAGAGATAAAGACTTCTCCTGGAGCTGATGCCCTGAATTTGGACTTGTAGCCTGCTGGACTGTGAGAGAACAAATTTCTCTTTGTTAAAGCCACCCAGCGGTGGTATTTCTGTTATAGCAGCACTAGATAATCAAGACATCAACTCATTAGAGAATTGAAGGTTATATTTAAATACCACTGTGGCCAGAAGGGGATGACATCTGAGGCAGACAGCTGACCAAAGACCGGGTCTGAAAATGCACCTCTTTATCTTTTTTTTTTTTTTTCTGCCTTTGTTACAATTATGCCTCTACTAATGCTTTCCTAGATTGGGCAGATGCTTGTGCTCACCATTAAAAGGTTTACTTGCTGGATGTGTGGTGCTTTCCCAACCTCATTTCAGTCTGGCCCTCCTTGGTAGATCTCTCCACTGCAGGGATCTGATTGGGTTGCTGTTAATCTACAAATACAAGAAAAACGGAGAAATATTTCGTTACTACAGGAAATCACTATTACTAGACTTTCCATTGATAAAAGTCCTCTTTTCAGATCTGAATGAAGCCTAGGCCATAACTTAATCTTTAGTCTTAACAGAACCTTTACTAAATAAAGTCATCCAAGAAGAGCTAGCTGAAGAATCTTCCAAACCCACAAATGGTGCTCTTCGTACTGTTGGTCCATATCAGAAACTGTGGGATAGATTCATCTCGTTAACTCCCCAAGTAGGAAGGCTGTGTCAGGTTGCTCCCCTTTGCTGGGAACAATCTAACCACACCCATATGAATAACATGCGCATGTCTGAATGTACATCAGTTATAACCTTACAAGCTACTGATTGGTTTACCATCAACCAGCTACGATGCTCAAGTAGCCCCTAACATCACCTTTCAGCTATATAGAACCAACCTTTGGCCCTGGTTCCCACCAGGCTGGATTGGAAGATGCAGTCTGGATCTAAGCTGGACTCAAGGACATATTTTAACTACAATCCCTTTATCAGCTGTTGTACCCATACTAAGAGCTCGATGGCCTTTATCATTTAACAGCAATATTTGTACCTCATATAGGACTTGGAGATGTTACGGCACATGCAGAAATATTAACCAAATACGTACAAACTGTCCTAAATGACAGTGCTCATAGGCTTCAAGACATCAATACTGAAATAGCAATGATAAGGATGGTAGTACTCTAAAACAGAATGACCCTTGACATTCTCTCTGCAGCCCAAGTAGGTACCAGTGCCATACCAAAATCTGATTTCTGGGTCTATATTCCTGACAATAGTGCTAATATTACACACTATGTTAAATATATGTAATGTGTAGTATCTCATCTTAACGATCCTGTTCCTTCCTTAACTGATATTATAAATTATTGGTTTTCCTCTTGGGGTGGATGGTGGAAAAAATTAATACTTTATTTTGGAATCATTATATTCCTCCTTGTTTCTATTTTTGTAATTATAAAATGCTGTGTTGCTTTAGTTCAATGCATTTTATCTGTGAACTGCTGTGTTTCAAAACCATTTCACCCTCCACATTAAATCATTCTGGTTTCACAGGCTTTCACCAATGATCATGTTGTTTAATCACCTCCCTTTTGTCTCCTTGGGTATATTTCATCTTGACCTTTATTATTATGTCCTGACTGAGAAATGTTCCTCAAATGTGGCCCTATCCATTAAGATGTTCCCCCATAAAACCTACTCACTGTGAAGATGAGGCCTATTAGCTTGGTGTCTTAGTTAACTAGAGCTGCTGTAACAGAAGCACCAAAGTGGATGCCTTCAACAAACAGAAATTTATTCTCTCACAGTTTAGGAGGCTAAAAGTCTGAATTCAGGGCGGTAGCTCCCAGCAAGGCTTTCTCTCTATGTTGGTGCTGGAGGAAGGTCCCTGTCATCAACTTTCCCCTGACCTAAGAACTTCTCAGCACAGGAACCCCAAGTCCAAAGGACACGCTCCACTCTTGGCACTTCTTTCTTGGTGATACGAGGTCCCTCTCGTCTTTGCTCAGTTCTTTTTTATATCTCAAAAGAGATTGACTCAAGATACAGCCTAATATTGTAGATTGAGTCCTGCTTCATCAACATCACAGAGGTTAGGATTTACAAAATGTAGGATAATCACATCAGATCACAGAATGGTGGACAACCACACAATACTGGGAATCATGGCCTAGCCAGGTTGATACACATTATTAAGGGACACAATTCAATCTGTAACACTTGGCAAGGTGAAGAAAATACTTTTTATTAACGAAAGCTCCTCAAGAAAACAAAGTTCTTTCCGAAAAGAGGCTACTCCATCCTGGGTGATTAGCACCCCCCCAGCTGAGGCATGACCAAAAGAGGAAATGTAAACAAAAAAGGTCTCAAATTGGAGGCACTCATGTCAGACATGAGAATGATGGGGCCAACATGCATCACCTGGAAGCAAAATGTCAGAATGTAAACCATTTGGGAAAAACATGTCAAGATGTAAACAATTTGTTCCCAGGAAAAATGTATTCATGACTGCAATCATATATAACCAAATGGGCTGGTGCCACTAACCTAGGTGTTCCCTACTCCTTCCCAGCCAAGTGGCTGACCTTTACATTTCAAAATACTTCAAGATGAAGCTGATCTTATCAATCATTAACCCCCTGGCTTTCCTTTCTTCTCTATGTGTATAGACCCCTCTCTCCACTTGAAGGATGGAGTGCTCTGTATTTTTACTTAATGCTGCCCAGCTTGAGCTGTATTATTCCTCATTAAAACCCCTTTCTTTCACTTCTAATAGACTATAAGATTTTCTTTTCTGACAGTTTGTTTTATTGTATTTTTGTCACACCCGATTATTGTCACAGCTACAGGTTAACACTGTTTTAGTAGTAGTGTACAATAAATATTATACAGACATATAACAAAATCACTGTTTGTAATGTGGTATTAAATACTGCACAGCTTCATTGTACACTGGGAAGTTGTCTCTGGCACACTAGGTAAAAATGTATAAGAAGCTGGCACAGAATATTGTCTCATAGCCAATTTTCCTTGTTAAGAATGTGATTTCATTGCTGTAAGGTGAATCCAGAGCAAAGAGAACTAATATATATGATAGTGCCTGAAGAGTCATCAAAATCAAGGTTAATTGGTAAGGGGATAACTGGAACCTACGTATACTTTGCTAGGTTTCACATTTCTAGCTTTACAAATGCTTCAGAAGGTATGGAAACAACTTCCTTGTTTCCATTTTTTTTTCCAAGCACTTTATTATTTAGTCGTGTTATAAAATATAAATGCCACATACTATGAAAGTATATAAATGCTTGAGGTCTTTTTTACCTTGGCTTTTTTAATTTGTAATTACAGTTCTTCTGTACCAAAAAAAAAAAAAAAGTCAAACAACTATTTCCCCATGAATCCAGTTGCCATTTTGACTCTGATCCCAGTTCAGGATGGTGAATTCCAGTGAAGCCTCTGTTTCCAGTCTGACAAGAGATGATTTTAGCTGGTACAGCCTGACTCCAATTCATCTTCACTCTGATGAAGTAGATATGTCAGTTCTCTGGTAGTAATGCATGAGCCTAATCCCTTGAACCTGAGCCAGTCACTGAGCCTAACCCTTTCCTACTTTGAAACTAACTCCCTCTCTCTCTCATCACTCATTTTGATCAGAGAGATATCAGAGCAGCTCTAGTGGAGGAGAGTCTGTATACCTGCTTAATCTCAACACCTTTATTTGCCAACAGAAATGGCAAATATATATTCATTTCCTTTGTTTCATATCAGCCTAAGGAATCAAGTTGCATGTGTTATTCATTTAAACAGCAAACTAACAATAAATTTTATTGGTCTAATAGAAATCGAGCAGCTTGATTATTGGTATGAGACTCAATATTTGATTCCATTAAGTGTTTAGAAAACATTAAAATATTTGCTATAAACAAGGCTGAACTTTCAAAAATGCTGGAATCTTTTCTATACGTTTAGAAATATACTAGTTTATAAAACAATGTGTCTTGGTCATCTAGTGCTGCTATAGCAGAAGTACCACAAGTGAATGGCTTTAACAAAGAGAAGTTTACTCTTTTACAGTCCAGTAGGCTAGAAGTTCAAGTCCAGCTCCAGGGAGAAGGCTTTCTCTCTCTCTCAGTCCTGGAGGAAAGTCCTTGTCATCAGTCTTCCCTTGGTTTGGGAGCATCTCAGCACAGGAACCTCAAGTCCAAAGGATGTGCTCTGCTCCTGGCACTGCTTTCTTGGTGGTATGAGGTTCCCAGCTCTCTGCTGGCTTCCCATTCCCTTTTATCTCTTGAGAGATAAAAGGTGGTGCAGGCTACACCCCAGGGTAACTCCCTTTACATTGGGTCAGGGATGCCACCTGGGTAAGGGTGGTGTTGCAAGTCTACCCTAATCCTCTTTAACATAAAATTACAAGCACAAAATGGAGGGCAACGACAGAATACTGGGAATCATGGCCTAACTAAGCTGATACGCACATTTTTGAGGGGACATAATTCAATCCATGACCCAGTGTAAGAAAATCAGTGATGTGCTTGTAAATGTTTAACAACTGGCTATCTGCAGGGATTGAGAGAGTCCTGGTCTGTAGTACTTGTCAATTTCCATGGTGTAAATACTGCAACCATGGATGATTTCAAACTGCCAATGCAAAATTTCTGAAAATTTAACAATCAGTTCTCATAAGCCAGGTCCAACGCACCACTGAAGAAAAACCACATATTATTAAAAAAGAATACCTTGACAGATAATTAATGACAACAAAATACTATTAATTTTCTTTAATTAAAAAATTTAATAGTAAAATTTTTTATATATATGCATGACATAGTAAATTTTGAACATATGTATTGATCAAAGTAAAACAAGATATTTAAGGTACGTTTGTGACTGTATTTTCTGTGAATTCATAAAGTACATATATTATGACAACAGTGGGTTGTATCATTATCAAATAACATAGTTTAATAACATTTATCTAATTACGCAGTTGTACTTCTATTTCTTTTACTATCCGGCAAGATGGGATAGGTGGGTGGTATAAGTGAAGAAGGTTATTTAATAAAAGCAAGTTGCTGAGAGACTTAGATTAGAGAGACCAGGCTAAATTCCAAATGCCTGATCTGCTTCAAAGGAGAAGTGGACTTTAAACAGTTTTCTCAATCACACAAAAAATGTATTTTTTTTTTTTTTCCCTAAGAAACTTGTGATAAGAATTGAGCAACAAGCAATCTAGGACATACTCTTTGGTAGGAATTTGGAATAAACATATTCCGTTTTGCCAAATAAGAATAGACTGATATGCCCAGGCAATCAACTAAGCATCAAAGAAGGAAGATTCTTTCTTATGAAAAGTATGGCCACCAACACGGTACAGGTTTAAATAGAATGCCAGTCTTCCAAAAGAAAATGGGCCAAGGATCTGTTTGTGGGCAAAGCCAAGGTTTTCTTCCAAAAATAATTCTGGGCTTTATCAGAATTTAGATTCTTTTTAATGCTATCTGTAACCGTGAACAATATTGAGAGGATCTGTAGCATTAACAATATTTAGAGGTAAGCGTTAACACAATCTCAATTCTTGGTAATATGTATTACAATCAAGGGATATCTTAGGCTAAAGTCCACCTCACAGGCATATGCTTATTAGCTAAAAGGCACAAGCTATTCTGCAAACTCAAAGAAGTTCCAATTCTCTGTCATTTTAGGCCCTCCAGCAAGCACCTTGCATTACAGTTTCATTTGGAGAGACTGTACATTATAGCAGCAGGATTCAGCTAAGTTTCTTTCAGGGGTCAGGGAACAAAATTTTGTTACATAATTGAATACAGGACAGGTTCAAAATATTAATTCTAGGAAAACATTCACTGTATTTCAAACTTTAAAGTCCATGCAAAACTTGTAAAAATACAAATCTGATTTATTGGGTCTGAGATGGAGCCTGAGATCCTGTATTTCTAAAGAGATCTCAGGTGCTAGTCCAGACCAGAGTTTGAGTATCAGGATAGAGACCACATTTCTTGCTAGATGCTTACATTCTGTTCGTGCAAGAACAGAAGGACATACATAATCTTAAACACCAATGAAAAATTTCTACCATTTCACAATGAAAATATTCTAACATTTCTTATGCTATTTTAAAATGTTCTTGGTATAGGTGAGAGATATAACTAGTTATAATAGTCCTTAAGTGATATAAACGATTAAGGTGTTCGGCTACTAATCCGAAGGATAGAGGTTCAAGTCTACCCAGGAATGTCTCGGAAGAAAGGCCTGGTGATCTACTTCCAAAAAATCAGCCATTGAGCAATAACAACCAAAAATACATATTTGGTTACTGTCATGGATTGAATTTTGTCCCCCAAAGATATGTGTATCAATTTGGCCAGGCCATGATTCCCAGTATTGTGTGATTGTCCACCATTTTGTCATCTGATGTGATTTTCCTATGTGTTGTAAATCCTACCTCTACGATGTTAATGAAATGGGATAGGTAGCAGTTATGTCAATGAGGCAGGACTCAAATCTACAAGATTGGATTGTGTCTTGAGCCAATCTCTTTTGAGATATAAAAGAGAGAAGCAAGCAGAGAGACAGGGGACCTCATACCACCAAGAAAGCAGCGCTGGGAGTAGAGCACGTCCTTTGGACCTTGGAGTTCCTGCACGGAGAAGCTCCTGGTCTAGGCGAAGATTGATGATAAGGTCCTTCCTCCAGAGCCGACAGAGAGAGAAAAAGACTTCCCCTAGAGATGTCACGTTGAAGCAATCTAGGACATGTTAGACTGTGAGAAAAATCAATTTCTCTTTGTTAAAGCCATCCACTTGTGGTATTTCTGTTATAGCAGCACTAGACAACTAAGACAATTACATAGGTGGATATGTATTCACAGTCAACTCACATTATCCACACAAATATGAAAGAAAAATAACACTGATTAACTTAAAACAAAAGAAGATTCAGGAGTGACTATGAGTATCATTTACTATCATGCTGCAATACTTCGACCCCAAATATACACATAATGCCTATCTTTACCCCACCATAATGGTCTTCTGACTTTGCCCTACAGGGCCATCTGGGGAAATGCCTAAGATATGGTAAAATGAAGGAGATAATTTGTGACCTTTTATCATGTAAAGGGATGATAAAAACAGTGTATTGTGTGTGGACATTCATATATATACTTGTATTTTACTTGCCTAGAACATGAGAAGTGGACTTCTCTCAATCATACAAGAAAAGTATTTTTTTCCCTAAGAAACTTGTGATAAGAATTGAGCAACAAGTAATCTAGGACTTACTCTTTGGTAGGAATTTGGAATGAATATATTCCGTTTTGCCAAATAAGAACAGACTGATATGCCCTGACAATGACTAGATATTCATTAGAATAAGATAAAAACAGGAAAAATTATCAATCTGTATCATTTGATTGGAATTCCACCAAGAAACCTAGAAAAAATCTCCCTGGTGATACTAGTCTCTTGATTAATACCAATGTTCTATTATCAACGACCTCGCTTGCAAGCACCAAAATAAAGCAAAGTGAAACAAAACCAGCCGCCATGGAGTTGATTCTGACTCATGCCAACCCCATGTGTGTCAAAGCAGAACTGCAAGTCTTAGGATTTTCAAGATTATGACCTTTCAGAAGCAGATCACCAGGCTTTTCTTCCGAGGCACCTCTGGGTAGGTTTCAACTGCTAACCTTTCTTAACTGCACCACCCAGGGACTCCCTTACAAGCACACTGCTCACAAAGTTTGAATGAAGTTTTATTAAGAGTTGGGAAGACTCAGTAGACATAACAATAGTCCATTGTTCCAATGTTTCACTTGCTGACTACGGAATCTTTGGCTTGTCCCAGAGCTTATCTCACCTAACCAGCTAGCCTGATCTCTGCTGCCCAAATCCCTTTGATACAAATGCAATCTCCCATCTCCACCAGCTCACTCTGATAACAGTCATTGGAACCCTTTTGGCTACACTATCCTCTGCTGGTGCAGCCTAACATTTCCTGGTCGTGACTTCACTAGGCATCCAGGTCACTCACAGTCGCTGAGGATTTATTCAACAAAAAATAAATATCAGTAGTTGCCAGGCACCTTAGATATTTGCAAGAGAATCTTTCGGGAATCAACCTGGCTATTTTCAGCTTTTCCAGACACTCTGCAATTCCAGCAATTGGGTGCCAGGCCTGTTGAAAACTCCCCCTTGGTCTAACCCTTTGTTTTGTAATTCAACTCCATCTTCAAACACTGAATTCTTAGTAATGGGTATACTGCTAACTTCAAACACAGCCTCTCTCTCACTCATTCTAAATCTTACTATGGTGTATTGTTCCAGGTAAAAACCTGGGGTGGCAGGGGTGGGGAGGAATGAAAGGCAATGAAAAAGACACAGTTCGAAAAGCATTAGCTCTTTAAGGAGGGCCCTGAAAACAAAGCAAAAGAGAGGTTAGATAAGAAATATAAATGGGGATATAACAGGCTGATTTACTAGTTCATCCAGAAGACAAACTTCATGATATCTCTTTCTTCCCTTCCTATCTGTTCTGGAATTATAATTTTAAAATGGTTGTCACTGAAACCCGCAGTAACTCGCAGTGACATGTATGTTTAAATTACAAAAGAAAGTTTTTTTTTTATTTGACTTCTGATAGTGTGGACTGGTTTTGCCAATTAGGTCACATGCCGGACATTTTCCATAAATAGAATGAACTAAATATGAAGTGCTGAGGTTTTAACAAAAATATATTTAAAGCACGAATCAAGCATAACAATCAATGATTGCGAAGATGGCTCAGGATAGGGCAGTGTTTCGCTCTGTTGTATTTAGGGTCGCTATGAGTCAGAGCTGATTGGACAGCACCTAACAACAACATAATATGCAATATAATAGAAATGCAACTACCTGAAATTACGATAAAATTTTAAGTTTTATTTTACAAAGTTCAAAGGAACACATAATATTTAAAATTTCTTTTAGGGGACACTTAAATAAAAATGTTTGAACACCGCAATTCTTGGAGACCTCTTACCTCTGAACTCAATTTCTGTTCTAGAAATTGGAAGTCACTTGCTATAGAGGTTCTACTCCCTAAGGAATGAATGACCAACTGTGGATACTTCTTGCTTGTCATCAGTAGCATTGGCAATCTTTCCTAAGAGATGACTTTCTATGTTTTCCCAAGTAAGTTGTCCCCTTTTTACTCAGAGCTGAAGGATAAAGTTTGACCCTTCATACCTAAGTCTTGTGAGTTAGCCGAGAAGGTGGAAATGTCAAGGCTCAGAATTGTTATTTCAGTTCAGCAAATACTGCATGGGACATAATATTTACTATAATTTTACCCAATTAATACACACCTTTTACATTTCTTTGCCAACCGCTCCCTCCCCCACAAAGTATTTTTGTAAGAGCTGCCATGTCAATTTAGTAGTACGTTAATTACATCGTACTTAGGGAATAGCGGCACTTAAATAACTCCAGTGGGGTGGGAGCAGTGGGCAAACAAATGTAGAAGTCACATGTTATTTGTGTTACAACATGGTATATAAAAAATCATTTATCTGAAATTCAGATTAAACTGAGCATCCTGTATTCTTATTTGCCAAATCTGGCCACCCTGTAGCACATCTACTAAACATTCATGTTAGTTCATATTTACTGGCTGCCTAATGGCTGTGCCATAGTGAATGGCAGGGTTTTGTTGTCGTTGCTTAGTTTTACTAGAATATAAAGTTAGGAGGCATTTCAACAGTGTTTTTAGGGAAAGATAGATAAAAACAAACTGGTGTACATTCCAAATAATGCTGTATTGGGAGAAGGAAAAGCACTGACTGATTCTGATCCATGACAGTAAATGCCCTGCTATTCCATGAATGTTAATTTTTTGTTTCCTTTTTAGCATATGTATCTGCTTGTTACTTATTACATGTTTTTACTGTTGTTGTATGCTTGTATATGCTATGGTATTTACTGTGGTTGCTTCTTCCTCTCCCTCTCCCTTTGTGTTCATCTAAGTGTCTTCCTTTGCCTTGGTCAAGTCGTGCTGACTTCCCCTATATTGTGTGTTAGCTTTCCCTTCACCAAAGTGAACATTTGTCTACTATGTAGTTAATGATCCCCCCCCAACCTTTCTCTTCCTTGTAACCATCAAAGATTTTGTCTTTCTGTATGTAAACCTTTTCTTGAGTTTTTATAGTAGTGATCTCATATAATATTTGTCCTTTTGTTATCGACTTATTTCACTCAGCATAATGCCCTCCAGCTTCACCCATGTTGTGAGATGTTTCACGGACTCATCTTCTTTATCGTTGTGTAGTATTCCATTGTCTGTATGTACCATAATTTGTTTATCCATTCATCTGTTGATGGACACTTAGGTTATTTCTATCTTTTTGCTATTGTGAATAATGCTGCAATGAACATGAGTGTACATATGTCTATTTGTATGATGGATCTTATTTCTCTAGGATATACTCCCAGAAGTGGTATTGCTGAATCATATGGTATTTCTATTTCTAGCTTTTTAGGAAAAAGCCACATCATTTTCCATAGTGGTTATACCATTTTACATTCCCACCAGCTATGTATGAGAGGTCCAGTCTTCCCATAACCTCACCAGCATTTATTGTTTTCCAAATTTTTGATCAGTGCCATTTTTGCAGGGGTGAGATGATTATCTCCTCATGGTTTTGATTTGCATCTCTCCAATGGCTAATGATCGTGACCATCTTTTCATGTATTTGTTGGCTGTCGGAATGTCCTCTTTGGTGAAGTGTCTGTTCATGCCCTTTGCCCATTTTGTAACTGAGTTGTTTGTCTTTTTACTGTTGAGTTGTTAAAGCTTTCTGTATATTTTAGAGATTAAACCTTTATCAGATATGTCGTAACCAAAGATGTTTTTCCCAGCCTGTAGGTTCTCTTTTAATGTCTTGAAAAAGTCTTTTTTTGATGAGCATAAGTATTTAACTTCTAGGAGGTCCCAGTTATCTAGTTTATCTTCTGTAGTTTGTGCATTTTTAGTTATGCTTGATATTCAATTTACGCCATAAATTAGGGCCCCTAGTGTTGTCCCTATGTTTTCTTTCATGAACTTTATACTTTTAGGCATTACACTTAGGTCTTTGGTCCATTTTGAATTAGTTTTTGTGTATAGAGTGAGATATGGATCCTGTTTCATTTTTCTGCAAATGGATGTTCAGTTTTGCTAGCACCATCTGTTGACAAGACTATCTCTTCCACATTTAATGTACTTCAACACTTTGTTGAAGGTCAGTTGTCTGTAGGTGGATGGATTTGTCTCTGGGTACTCAGTTCTGTTCCATTAGTCTATGTGTCTGCTGCTGTACCAGTATCAGGCTGTTTTGACTACAGGAGCTGTAGAGTAGGTTCTGAGATCAAGTAGTGTGAGGTCTCCTATTTTGTTCTTTCCAGTAATCTTTTATTTACTGGGGGCTCTTTCCTTTCCAAATAAAGTTGGTGATTAGAGAATATTGTTGGAATTCAGATAGGGATTGCATTGTATCTAAAGATTGCTTTGGGTAGTATTGACATTTTCACAATGTTAAGTCTTCCTACCCATGAGCATAGTATGTTTTTCTATTTATGAAGGTATCTTTTGGTTTCTTGCAATTGCGTTCTGTAGTTTTCTTTACATAAGTCTTTTACATCCCTAGTTTGGTTTATTCCTAAATATTTGATCTTTTAGGGGCTATTGTAAATGGTATCCTTTTCCTGATTTCCTTTTTGAAGTTCTCTTTGTTAGTGTAGAGGAATTCAACTGATTTTTGTCTGTTCAACTTGTATCCTGCCAGTTTGCTCAATCCTTCTATTAGTTCCAGTAGCTTTCTTGCACATTCTCTGGGATTTTCTATATTTAGGATCATATTGTCTGCGCATTGGGATAGTTTTACTTCTTCCTTACCACTTTATTTCCCTTTCTTGTCTTACTGCTCTGGCTAGGACTTCCAATACAATGAAGAGTGGTGATAAAGGGCATCCTTGTCTAGTTCCATTTTCAAGGGGAATGCTTTCTACTCTTTCTTCATTGAAAATAATGTTGGCTGTTGGTTTTGTGTATATGCCCTTGATTAAGTCGAGGAATTTCCCTTCTATTCCCATTTTGGTGAGAGTTTTTATCAGGAATCTGTGCTGGACTTTATCAAATGACTTTTCTGCATCAGTTGAGATGGTCATGTGATTCTTTTCCTTTGTTTTATTTCTGTGGTGGATTACATTGATTGATTTTCTAATGTTGAACCATTCTTGCATGCATACCTGATATGAATCCCACTTGGTCATGATGTATTATTTTTTTTATGTGTTGTTAGATTCTAATGGCTAGATTTTGTTGAGATTTTTTGTGTCAATGTTCGTGAGGGATACTGGTCTATAATATTCTTTTTTTTCAGTAGTGTCTTTGCCTGGCTTTGGTATCAGGGTTATGCTGGCTTCGTAGAATGAATTTTGGAGTATTCCTTACTTTTCTGTGTTCTGGAATAGTTTGAATAGTATTGGTGTCAACTCATATCTAAATGTTTGTTAGAATTCTCCATTGAAACCATCCAGGCCAGGGCTTTTTTTGTTGTTGGTAGTTTTTTTTAAGACTTCTTCAATTTCTTCTTTTGTTATGGGTCTGTTCAGATTTTCTACCTCTGTTTGTGTTAGTTTAGGTAGGTAGTGTGTTTCTAGGAATTTGTCCATTTCCTCTAGGTTTTCAAATTTTTTGGAGTATGATTTTTTATAGCATTCTGTTATGATCTTTATATTTCTGTTGGTTCTGTTATGATGTTGCCCATCCCATTTCTTTCTTTGTGCTTTGGGTGAAAGTTTACAGTTACAGCTAATTTCTCATTAAAAAATTTATACATATATTGTTATGCAACTTTAGTTGCAATCCCCACAAAGTGACAGCACGCTCCTCCTTTCCACCCTGGGTTTCCCATGTCCATTCGACCAGCTCCTTTCCCTTCCTGCCTTCTCTTCCTGCCTCTGGACAGGAGCTGCCCATTTGGTCTAGTGTATCTCCTTGAACTAAGAAGCACACTCTTCATAAGTATTATTTTATGTTTTACAGTCCAGTTTAATCTTTGTCTGAAGAGTGGGCTTTAAGAATTGTTTCAGTTCTAGGTTAACAGAGTGTCCAGGGGCCATAGCTTCAGGGGGTTCATCCAATCTCAGTCAGACCATTAGGTCTGGTCTTTTTATGTGAATTTGAATTCTGCTCCACGCTTTTCTCCCACTCCATCAGGGACTCTCTGTTGTGTTCCCTGTCAGGGTGGTCATTGGTGGTAGCCAAGTACCATCTAGTTCTTATGGTCTCAGGCTGATGGAATGAATGTTAACTTTTAACAGTTGCTCATGGTCCTTCCACGTTTTGCACCAAATGTGCTATCCTAGTCATCTAGTGCTGCTATAATAGAAATAGCACGAATGGATGCCTTCAACAAACAGAATTTTATTCTTTCACAGTCTAGTAGGCTAGAAATCCACATTCAGGGCATCAGCTCCAAGAGAAGGCTTTCTCTCGGTGTCAGCTCTGGAGGACAGTCCTTGTCATCAGTCTTCTCTTGGTCTAGGAGCTTCTCTGCACAGGAACCTGAGGTCCAAAGGACATGATCTGCATTTGGCACTCCTTTCTTGATGGTATAAGATCCCCATGTCTCTCTGCTCGCTTTTCTTTTTTATATCTCAAAAGAGATTGGCTTAAGACACAATCTAATCTTGTAGATCTCATCAATATAACTGCTATTAATCCATGTCATTAACATCATAGTGATAGGATTTACATATATAGGAAAATCACATCACATGACAAAATGATGGACAATCACACAATACTGGGAATCATGGCCCAGCCAAGCTGATACACATATTTTGGGGGGACAGTATTCAATCCGTGCCATTAGCAGATCCTGGGAAGTGATTTAAAAACTTTTATTGTTGTTGTTAGTTGTTGTTGAGTCACTTTCAACTCATGGCGACCCCATGTGTGCAGAGTAGAACTGCTCCACAGAGTTTTCAAGGGTATTACCTTTTGGAAACAGATTACTAGGCCTTTCTTCTGGGGCACCTTTGGGTGGATTTGAACCACCAACCTTTTGTCTAGTAGTAAAGAACTTAACAATTAGCACCATCCAGGGACTCCTAAGAACTTTCCTAAGAACTTTAGCCACCTCCTAAGTCCCTAAGGAATTGGTCAATATAGTCAGCTTTCTAATTTAAGTTAATTGCCTTATTTGTTTGCCTTAGTCAAATGTCAGAGATCAATCTGACACCAGGCTCTGAAGCTACAGTTTTAGAGAGCTTAGGTTTATTCACCTCCTCCAGTCTATGCAGTTCTCCATGTGGAATTTCTCCTTTGATCTTTCCAGGCATGAGACAGATTCAGCAGCAATCTGTTTGGGCATGATGATTATGATATACACTTTTTGTTATCCCTCTTACTTGGGGACCTGGTGGCACAGTGGTTAAGAGCTATGGCAAGCAATGATGAGCTATGGCTGCTAACCAAAAGGTCAGCAGTTCATATCCACCAGCTGCTCCTTGGAAACCTTATGGAACATTTCTACTTCATCCTATAGGCTTGCTAGAATCTACTCAACAGCAATGGGTTTGGTTTTTTTGTTCTTGTTTACTTGTAAAATGATAAGCATGACAGTTTTCCAGGCATATGGCCTTTATGTATGAATTTCTTTTTATAATGGCCCTAAACCTATTGAAAAACCAATTGCTGTTGAGTAAATTGCAACTCAAAGTAACCCTATAGGACAGAGTAGAACTGCCCTATAGAGTTTCCAAGGAGTGGCTGGTGGATTCAAACTGCTGATCTTTTGGTTGCAGCCGTAGCTCACCGTAGCTCTCAACTACTGCACCACCAGGGCTTCTTAAAGGACATTAGGAGTAACATTAATTACGTTGTGCTTGTTGATTCATGAGGCACTAGTATCATTGGGGCATGCACGGTATTCTTTTATTTACTTATTTATTTCATTCCTTTATGGAATGTAAACCAAATCTCATAGATGCATACTTGCTCTCACATTCATCTCATCCAGCCAAAGATAATTTATTTAATTTTCCTCTGTTTTTGAAAGATTCAAAATACACATTACCTCACTCAGGCTTTAGCCAAGGTGCTTTTTAAATTTATGGTTTTTTTTTTTCTTTTCATAGCTTCCATAAGAAACTAAACCAAACTATGAATCTGTCTAAATACTTAGTTTTTATTTTACAAATAACAGCTAGCTCCCAACTAATACCATTGTTTCTTCTCTTATTCATTCATAGTCAGGGATATCAAGCTGTTTGTGGACATTAACAGACTATTAAGGCAGTTTTACTCTCATTTCCTTGGCCCAAGGTACTTGGATAAATAGGATGTTTAACTTAAAACATTTATTTCACTGGAAATAAACTGAACAAATATTTACATATTAAAATACATTTAAAAATCTTGTTCATTTGATTTTATAAAGCAAAGTCTTTAGAAAGGCATTATTTAGTTGACTGTGGATATATTACAAAGACCATTTAATTCAGTGAATGCAAGGAAAATAGCATTATATGCCTGATTCATCTGTAGCTTCATGCTAAAAGAAACAATTGTACTAAGACCTTGAGAAACTAATGCAGATAATTTGACATAACAAGATGCCATAATTGGGCAAGCTATTTACCAAGAAGGTGATTAATGGTCTTAGGTTTTGTGAGATTGCTATCTGTCTTAGTCATCTAGTGCTGCCATAACAGAAATACCACAAGTGAATGGCTTTAACAAAGAAAAATTTATTTTCTCACAGTCTAGTAGGTTTCAAATCCAAACTCAGGGTGTCGGCTCCAGGGGAAGGCTTTCTATCTCTGTTGGCTCTGAAGGGAGGTCCTTGTCCTCAATCTTCCCCTGGTCAAGGAGCTTCTCAGGTGCAGGGACCCTGTGGTCAAAGGATGTGCTCTGCTCCTGGTGCTGCTTTCTCAGTGGTATGAGGTCCCCCTGTCTCTCTGCTTGCTTCTATCTTTTATATCTCAAGAGATTGCTTCAAGACACAATCCAATCCCGTAGGTTGAGTCCTGCCTCACTAACACAACTGCCGTCCATCCTCCCTCATTAACATTGTAGAGGCAGGATTTACAACACATAGGAAAATCACACAATAACCAGACATCATGGCTCAGCCCAATTAATATACACATTTTTGGGGGCACATAATTCAAGCCACAACTCTATCTGAAGTGGTTTTCTTCTATGATTATATACTGAAATTAAGAGTGATTTAATGTCAAAACAAACAATGTTCATATATTCAACCAGATAATTTATCAAATGGTCCTCTCTTGTCACTCATAAACTTAATCTTTTTCTAGACCCTGATTTTAAGTCTCTGTTGAAATGTTCTTTGGTAATTACCAGGGATGGGAAGGGGATCGCTTTCTAGATAATAGACACTTGTTATTTTTGGTGATGGGAAAGACAATACTGAATACAGTTGAAGCCTGCCCAACTTGACCAAGGTAAATGATAACACTAAGAAGTACACAAGAATAAGATTTGTTTTTAAATGCTATAACATGTACAATTTCACAACAGCAGCAATATCAACCAAAAAATATATGTATGGTTACATAGGTAGATAAGTATGCATATATGTGTATACTAAGGTATATGTGCATGCATGTACTTGTATAGGTATATCTGTAGACATAGCTATATACATGCTTGTCTGTGCTACATATATATTCATATGCATAATAAAGCACATGGGGGCACAGTCATGGATAATTCCTAGACATAACCAAACACCTCACTGGATTGGTTTACTGGGTTTGAAGATTTAAGACCAAACTCTTGCGGGACAACTTGGTCAGTTGGCATAACATAGTTCAGAAAGTTTATGTACTACATCCTAGTCTCCCAGTCTGGTGAGTAGCATCCGGGGTCTTAAAAGCTTGTGAGCAGCCATCTAAGATACATCTATTGGTCTCTACTCGCCTGGGGACAAAAAAAAAAAAGAAGAAGGAAACCAAAGACTTAAAGAAGAAACTACTTTAAAAGACTAATAACCCACACAGCCACATCTATCCTGAGACCGGAAGAATTAGGTGTTGCCTGGCTACCACTACCAATTATTTTGACAGGGACACAATAGGTGGTCCCAGATAGAATGGGAGAAAAACGTAGAACAAAACTCAAATTATTAAAAAAGGCCAGACTTACTGGAACGGTAGAGACTAGAGGAACCCCAAGGCTGTGGCCCTGAGACCCTTTAAATCAGGAACTGAAACCACTCCTGGAGGTCATCTTTCACTTAAATAACATTTTACCTCATAAGTAAATAGTATTACTTGTAAGTACTGTGCTTAAAAAAAAAAAAAAGAGGCAGGAATACTCAGACACTTCCTGTGGTCTGTCTTACAAAAAAGACCTGAAAAGGCAAGTGAATCGATTATATATGACAATCTAAGAGCCCTGAACATCAAAGACAAAGTTGAGGAGTCAGACTGAGCAGCAGGGGGAGGGAGAGACAGTTCAGAAGCAGCAAGGATTTCCCAGACCTGACCTGGTCAGCACCATGCAGGCTGGTGCACACCGTCTGTGGCAAGCAATAGTACTGAATCTGTGAGAGTTAATTACAAGTGTCTAAGCTACTGTGGGAAACCCTGGTGTCATAGTAGTTAAGTGCTATGGCTGCTAACCAAGAGATCGGCGTTTCGAATCTGCCAGGTGCTCCTTGGAAACTCTATCGAGGAGTTCTACTCTGTCCCATAGGGTCACTATGAGTCAGAATTGACTCGAAGGCAGTGGGTTTTGGCAACCTACTATGTGGGATCAAAATAGCCCTTCCTCCCTAGGAAGTGCCTCTCTTCCCCTCACCTGCCCCCTTCCCGCTCTGCTCCTGTCCTGGTCCAGTAGTGTTCACCAGTTGCTGTGCCCCATAGGCTGGAAGTGTGACCCTTTGTGCCCCAGCCAGTCTCCCAGCTTTGGGGAGGGAAAAAATAAACAAACAAACAAACAGGAAAAAAGAAACCACCAGCTCCCATAAACTGGGAGTTCAGGGTTAACTGTGCCCAAACCAGTCTTGTGGCTTTAAAAAGTCACCATGATCCCTAAGCCAGGAACTCAGGTCAGGCACTGCTGCTTTGCCTAGGCACACACCATGGAATTCAAATGCCTTTCACCCCTTCCTAGGCCTATATGGCCCCATTCAACAGGTAGGCTGTCATTAACATACTACAACATGGTGTATACCTGCAGCCTATTTTCAACTGCAACTGTTAAGGGTGAGTGGCAGATTTATGATATCTGACACCACCCTGCCCATTAAGCAGGGTCCTCACCTACCCACATCAGGGCCCTGAGGACTGGTAGCTCCACCCACTCCACCTAACCACCCACAACAGGGCTCTGAAAGTAAGTGGTACCTCCTAGTCCTTACAGCCAACAGCACTGGGAACCCAAAGTCTGGCTACAAAACCTACTTACCTAAGCAATCTAGGGGACAAGGTCATGCTTTCCACTAGATACTCAAGCGCAGCCGTCTGTCTCCAACTTGTTTAACACATAACCGCCTGCTTCGGTCAGAGAGTTGTGCCAGATACAATCACTCCTCTGTAGTCCTGCCTATCCAGGACTGTAGATGAGAGCCTGTACCACGCACTCAGTGACCGATGACCTGGACAGCTGAGCTGAGTCCACACAATAAAAGTAAATGGACTCCTGGGCTCACATACCTAGTAGCAGCTCTAACCACCTGGTAAAAGGAGGTGGGAACTTCAAAAACATCAATAATCGAAGTAGCTCACATGTCCACCCTATTTGGGCATATGAAAATAAAACAAAAAGCTATGACACAGCAAGGAAACATACAGTAAATACATATATATACGTAATAACTTACTGATGGCTCGGAGGCAAGAGTCAATATCGAATCACATAAAAAGACAGACCATAATGGATCCAGCAAGTGACCAAAACAAAGAACCAGGAAACCTCCCAGAGGAAGAGAAAGTCTTGGAATTACCAGAGGTAGAATTCAAAAGATTAATGCACAGAGTTCTTCAAGAGATCAGGAAGGAGATCAAGCAAAACTCAGACCAAGCCAAGGAACACACAAAGCAATAGAGAAATTTAGGAAAGATTTACAAGAGCAAAATGACAAATTAAACACACTGCTAGAATCCATAGAGACAGCAAATAGAAAGTCACAGGATCAGAACTGAGGAAATGGAAGTCAGAATTAATGAGATTGAAGATAAAGCACTTGACACCAACATATTTGAGGAAAGATCAGATAAAAGAATTAAAAAAAATGAAGAGACCATAAGAATTATGTGGGACTCTATCAAGAGGAATAACCTACAAGTGATTAGAGTAGCCAAAAATGCAGAGAGAATTGTTGAAGATTTGTTGGCAGAAAACTTCCCTGATGTCGTGAAAGACAAGAACATATCTAGCCAAGAAGTTTGGTAGATCCCAAAAGAAAGTCACCAACACATGTTATAATCAAACCTGCCAAAAACAAAGATAAAGAGAGACTTTTAAGAGTGGCTAGGGTTAAAGGAAAAGTCACCTACAAAGGAGAGTCAATAAGACTAAGCTCTGGCTACTCAGCAGAAACCATACAGGCAAGAAGGCACTGGGATGACATATATAAAAGCCCTGAAGGAAAAAAATTGCCAGCCAAGAGTTACATAATCCAGCAAAACTGTCTATCAAACATGAATACAAAATTAGGGTATTTCCAGATAAACAGAAGTTAAGAAAATTTGTAAAAACCAAACCAAACTTACAAGAAATACTAAAGGGAGTTCTCTGGCTAGAGAAGCAATAATATCAGGTAATACAAGACTAGAACACAGGACAGAACAACCAGATAGCAACCCAGATAGGGAAGTCACAAAAATAAGTCAAAGCCAAAATACTGAAAATAGGGAAACAGAGACATTTGTTTCTGTTTGTAATATGTAAAAGATATTCTGTTCCAATATGTAAAAGATGACAACATTAACATAAAAAAGAGGGACTAAATAGTATAGTCACAGAGCTTTCATGTGGAGAGAAAGCTAAGGAGATATCAAGAAATAAAAGATTGGTTTAAACTTAGAAAAACAGACGTAAATTTTAAGGTAGCCACAAAGGAAACTAGCAAACCTACACGTCAAAATAAAAAAGAAGACTCAGGAAATACAAATTCAACAACGATGAAAAATGAAAAGAAAATACATAAAGAAAAACAACTCAGCACAGAAAATTAAGTGGAACAAAGAAACTCAACACCACAAAAAAAAAATCAAAATGATGGCACTAAACTCATATCTATCAATAATTACCCTGAAATGTAAATGGACTAAATGCGCCAATAAGGAGACAGGTAATGGCAGAATGGATAAGCAAACATGATCCATCTCTATGTTGCCTGTGAGAGACATACCTTAGACTCAAAGACACAAACAAACTAAAACTCAAAGGATAGAAAAAAAATATCAAGCAAACAACAATAAAAAAAGAGCAGGAGTGGCAATATTAATCTCTGACAAAATAGACTTTAAAGCAAAATCCACCACAAAGGATAAAGAAGGACACTATATAATGATTAAAGGATCAATACACTGGGAGGACATAACCATAATAAATATTTATGCGCCCAACGACAGGACTCCAAAATACATAAAGCAAACTAACAGTGTTGAAAAGAGAAATAGCTCCAAAATAGTAGTAGGAGACTTCAACACAACACTTTCGGTGAAGGACAGAACACAAAGAAGCTCAGTAAAGACATGGAAGATATAAATTCCGCAATCAACCAACTTGATCTTATAGACATATACAGAACACTCCACCCAACAGCAGCCAAGTATACTTTCTTTTCCAGTGCACATAGAACATTCTCCAGAATAGACCACATATTAGGCCACATAGCAAGTCTTAACAGAATCTAAAATCTAAAGCATCTTTTCTGACCATAAAGCCATAAAATGAGAAATCAATAACAGAAAAAGCAAGGAAAAAAATCAAATAAATGGAAACCAAACACATGGAAACCAAACAACACCTTGCTCCAAAGCTACTGGGTTAGAGAAGAAATCAGAATGGAATAAAGAAATTCATAGAATCAAATGAGAATAAAAACAAACCCTACTGGAACCTTTAGGACACAGCAAAAGCAGTGCTCAGAGGTCAATTTATAGCAATAAATGCAACACATCCAAAAAGAAGAAAGGGTCAAAATCAAAACATTAACCCTACAACTCGAACAGATAGAGAGCAGCAAAAGAAGCCCTCAGGCACCAGAAGAGAGGAAATAATAAAAATCAGAGCTGAAATAAATGAAACAGAGAATTGAAAAACAATTGAAAGAGTCAACAAGACAAATTCTGATTCTTTGAAAAGATCAACAAAATCATTAAACAATTGGCCAAACTGACAAAAGAAAAACAGGAGAGGAAACAGATAACCCGAATAAGAAAGTGGATGAGTGATATTAAAACAGACTCAACTGAAATTAAAAGAATCATAACAGAATACTATGAAAAATTGTGTTCCAACAATTTTGAAAACCTAGAGGAAATGGATGAATTTCTAGAAACACACAACCTACCTAAATTAACACAACCTGAGGTAGAAAAACTAAATAGAACTATAATAAAAGAAGATACTGATGAGGTAATTAAAACAAAAAAACTCCCAACAACAACAACAACAAACCCTGGCTCTGACAGCATCATTAGCGAATTCTATCAAACTTTCAGAGAACAGTTAACACCACTACTACTAAAGGCATTTCAGAATATAGAAAAGAACGGAATACTCTCAAACTCATTCTATGAAACCAGCATAACCCTGATACCCAAACCAGGTAAAGACACCACAAAAAAAGAAAATTATAGGCCTATATCCCTCCTGAACATAGACGCACAAATCCTCAGTAAAATCCTAACCAATAGAATTCAACAACATACGAAAAAAATAATTCATCGTGATCGAGTGGGATTCATATCAGGTATGTAGGGATGGTTCAATATGAGAAAAACAATCAATGTAATCCATCATGTAAGTAAAACAAAAGAACCACATGATCTTATCAATTGATGCAGAAAAGGCATTTGACAAATTCCAAAACCCATTCATGATAAAAACTCTCAGCAAAATAGGAATAGAAATTCCTCAGCATAATAAAGGGCATTTATACAAAGCCAACACCCAACATCATCCTAAACGGAGAGAGCCTGAGAGCATTCCCCTTAAGAATGAACTATACAAGGATGGCCTTTATCACCTTTCTTATTCAACATTGTTCTGGAGGTCCTGGCCAGAGCAATAAGGCAAGAAAAAGAAAAAAAAAAATTTTTTTTTTTAAATTGGTAAGGAAGAAGTAAAAGTATGCCCATTTTCAGACGATACAATCTTATACGCAGAAAATGCCAAAGAATCCACGAGAAAACTGCTGAAACTAACAGAAGATTTCAGCAAAGTATCAGGATACAAGATAAACATACATAAATCAGTTGGGTTCCTCTACACCAACAAAGAGAACGTTGAAGAGGAAATCACCAAATCAGTATCATTTACAATAGCCCCCAAGAAGATAAAATACTTAGGAATAAATCTAACTAGAGACATGAAAGACCTGTGGTAAGAAAACTACAAGACACGGCTGCAAGAAACCAAAAGAGACCTAAGTAAGTGGAAAACCATACCTTACTCATGGATAGGAAGACTCAGCATTGTGAAAATGCCTGTTCTACCGAAAGTGATTTGCAGATACAATGCAATCCTGATCCAAATTCCAAGGACATTTTTTAATGAGATGGAGAAACAAATGACCAACTTCATGTTGAAAGGCACTAGGCCCCAGATAAGTAAAGCATTATTGAAGAACAACAAAGTGGGAGGCCCATACAACCTGATTTTAGAACCTAGTATACCACAGCATGGTACTGGCACAAGACTAGTCAAAACAGCCTGGTACTGGCATAACAGATACATCAATCAGTGAAACAGAATTGAGAATCCAGACATAAATTCATCCACCTATAAGCAGCTGATATTTAACAAAGGCCCAAAGTCTGTTAAATGGGGAAAAGACATCTCCCAATTTAACAAATGGTGCTGGCATAACTGGATACCCACCTGCAAAAAAATGAAACAAGACCCATATCTCATAACATATACAAAAACTAATTCAAAATGGATCAATGTATAAAATCTAAAATGATAAAGATCTTAGAAGAAAAATTAGGGCCAATGCTAGGAGACCTAATACATGTCATAAACAGAATACAAACCATAACTAACAATGCACAAACACCAGAAGAGAAACTAGATAACTAGAAGCTCCTAAAAATCAAACACTTATGCTCATCAAAGTGCTTATTATCCATTCTGTCAATGACATTTTTCTCTTATTTCCAGAAGGACAAAGAATATTTTTATCTACATGGATAAATCTTGCATGTAACAAATTGGTTGCAAATCTTTGTTCACTGGTACTTTATTTAACAGGCTAATCTGATAAACTACCTATTTCCCAAGTTATAATAACATTCGCAGTAGTGGTGAGCTTGATAAAGTTTCTGGGTCTCCAAAGACAGAAATAGATTTCTTGCCCAAGAGACAAAAGGGCCACATAAACCCAAGATTCCATCAGCCTGAGACCAGAACTAGATGGTACCCGGCTACCACTGATGACCACCCTGACAGGGAACACAACAGAGAGTCCCTGATGGAATGGGAGAGAAGTGTGGAGCAAAACTCAAATTCATGTAAAAATACCAGACTTAATGGTTTAACTGAGACTGAAGGATCCCTAGAACACGTGGCCCCAGGACATGCTGTTAACCCAAAACTAAAAAGCATTTCCAAAGCCCACTCTTCGGACGAAGATAACACCGGACTATAAAAAGTAAAATAAAACTTGTGAAGAGTGTGCTTCTTAGTTCAAGCAGATACACAAGATCAAATGGGCAGCTACTGTCCGGTGGCAGGATGAGAAGACAGGAATGGACAGGAGCTCGTTAGACGGGCATGGGAAACCTGGGGTTGAAAGGGGGAGTGTGCTGTCACATTATAGGGATTGCAAGTAGTGTCGCATAGCAATGTGTGTATAAATTTTTGTATGAGATGTTAAAAGAAAAAAAATCAACTGCATGAGATCAAATGCTCAATATTTACCCTAAAGCAAAGATGAAAAGGTAAGAGGTGACAATGAAGCTAGGTTAATGGAAACAGAACAACCAAAATGAACATGAGTATGTTGACACATTACAAAAAATGTAACCAATGTTACAGACAACTATGCATAAAAAAAAAAAATAGAGATTGTTAAATTTGAACCTAATTTGCTCAATGTGGGGCCCTGATAGCAAAGTGGTTAAGTGTTTGGCTCCTAACCAAAACATCAGCAGTTCGAATCCACCAGTCGCTTCTTGGAAACCCTATGGGGGATTCTACTCTATCCTATAGGGTTGATATGAGTCAGAATCAACTTGATGGCAACAGGTAATTTGCTGTGTAAACTTTCAACAAAAACACACTAAAATACTACTTAAAAAAAAAGTCTTTGTTGATCTCTACTATAAGGCCTTGCAAATAGTTAACTGAAAAGGCTGGTTTGTTAGAGTCCACCTAGAGGCACATCAGAAGAAAGGTCTGGTGATCTACTTCCAAAAATTAGCTATTGAAAACCCTATGAAGCATGCTTCTACTCTGACATACATGTGGTCACTGTAATTCAGAACCAACGTGACTGCAACTGGAAAAAAAATTATAAGGCTTATATGGTGATTTAAAATATTTTGGTGTGTGACACATGTATGATACATTTATGTGATTTAACCTTAATCTACAACCAAGGAGCAATTAGCTAAATTTAAGGGAACCTAAATTCCAGAGTGGCTATATTAAAAGCATTTTTTCATTGTTAAGGTGAATTATGTTCAAGATATATGGTGTCTTAGTTATTTAGTGCTGCTATGGAAGCCTTTAACAAACAGAAATGCATTCTCTCACAGTCTAGTAGGCTAAAAGTCTGAATTTAGGGCACCAGCTCAAGGGGAAGACTTTCTCTCTCTGTTGGCTCTGGAGAAAGGTCCTTGTTACCAATCTTCCCCTGGTCTAGTAGCTTCTCCGTGCCAGAACCCTAGGTCCAAAGACACAAGCTTCTCTTGACACTACTTTCTTGGTGGTATGAAGCCCCCACATCTCTTTGCTTGCTTGTCTCTTTTATAACTCAAAAGAGATTGATTTAAAACAATCTAATCTTGTAGATTGAGCCCATCTCATTAACATAACTGCTGCTAATCCCACCTCATGAACATCATAGAGGTAGGATTTACAACACACAGAAAAAACGTATCAAATGACAAAATGGTGGACAATCACACAACACTGGGAATCATGGCCTGGCCATATTGATACACATTTTGGGGGGACACAATTCAATCCATAACATTCCACCTGTTGGCCTCCTCTCAAATTTATTTCCTAATGCTGCCATTTCTCTGCTGCTGTTACTTGCAGTCTGTTCCGTCTCCAGTGTATCGGCTGCTCTGAGAGATACCTAAAATGTGGAAGCAATTTTGAAACTGAATGGGTAGAAGCTGGAAGAGTTTTAAAGTGCCTAGTAATAAAAGCCTCAAGGACCTTCCTCCAGAGCTAACAGAGAGAAAGCCTTCCCTTCCAGATGACACTGCAATTGGGCTTCTGAATTTGGACTTCTAGCCTCCTAGACTGTGAGAGAATATATTTCTCTTTGTTAAAACCATCCACTTGTGGTATTTCTGTTATAGTAACACTAGATAACTAAGACATACAGTTTGGTTTGTGTAGTTTTAAATGATAATTGTTTAAAGGTTAAAAGTCATGATTCTCATACAGATATAAAATGAACACACATCAAGTATATTTTTCATACATTAATGTTGGAGCCAGTAAGAGGCTATAATCAGTTCAAGGGAAAATTCATAGGAAACATATATAAAGACAATCATGAATGCAGACATTAGTTTTAAAATAGATGCAGAAATAATAATCACAAAGCAATAAACTTTTGAATTCTACCCCACAAAATTCATTTGCATTTCTATGCATAAGACTCATTTGGATTACTATCAGTTTTCTACAACTTAGAGAGCTAAAGACAATGAAAAACACAGATAGTAGGCTGGGTCTCCTGCGCAGGGGGTCCAGTAATGTTTTCGCCCATTTTAAAGCATGTCACAATTTTCCCAGCACTAAATAATTTTACTATTTTAGCTGACAGGCTGATTACAGGAGATCACATCGTGGAAGTGATTACAATGTATCACAAAATGAAAGATAACTACATCAGTACATAATTGCCAAAACTACATCATTACATAACTTCCAAACCACTGAGAATCATGGCCTAGCCAGGTTGACGCACAACCTTAACCATCATAGTCTATCCCTTGTCAACTTGGCACCTGTGCACATCTCCTTAACCCCATAAATGATCTCTAAATACAGGCAATTACAAAGTCATACTTGTGCCTAATATGATACAATTAACATGCATACAACTGAAAATGTGCCAGCCCAACTGACATATTTTGTAAGTGAAAAAAACAAAAATATTTGATAAACATATATAAGGAGGGAATACTCTTAACAATTATAGTCCTCATTTCTTCAACTGGTCACATTGTCATAATTAGAATTTAGAACTACCTTCTTCTACCACTCATTCCATATTCCCTTTGTCCAAAGCAAGCACTTCAGCTGGTTGTGGTTCTTTGTCTGGTGGGGTGACCCACATTTTCATTCGTGACTACTGTTAGTAGACATGTCAGAATTGGGTTGCTGTAGTTTTCCATTGACTTTAACTACATGGTATGGTAGTACTAAGAGACACCCTACGGGATCTCCTGTATTCCAGATATGCCATTCTTTACCTCCATTATGTAATGTCAATCCAATTTCCCCTTGATAATCAGGATCACTTACACCAACCAATAAAATAACTCCCTTCTTTGCCTGTTGATCCAGAGGCATGAGGAGCCTGAAGTAGTCAGGTGGTGTTCTTAACTTCCAATTCAATGGAGCCAGTGTTGAGTATCCTGGTGGGAGCATGCCTCCCTTTGGATCTAAGACCTCTAGACTCACACAGCATAGGGTAGTAGGGACAGGTAGCAAAAATTATATGAGTGGGTCACTGTGGGTAATAGTGAGTGGTGTCACTCCCATTTCTACTCCTGGATTCCTGGATCCATGGATCCTGGCTATGGGAAAAAGAGCACCACATATTGGACACAGGTTTAGAGCATATACAGCCTCCTGGAGAACATTGCCCCAATCCTGCAAGGTATTGCCCCTTGGCTAGTGCCATAATTGTGTCTTTAGAAGGCCATTCCATCATTCTATCAAACCAGCTGTTTCAGGATGATGGAGAAGACGGTAAGTCTGATGAATTCCATCAGCATCGGCTCACAGCCAAACTACGTTTGCTGCGAAGAGAGACCCTTGATCTAAGGCGATGTTGTTTGGAATATTACGACAGTGGATAAGGCTTTCTGTAAGTCCACAGATCGTAGTTTTGCCAGAAGTATTATGTACAGGGAAAGCAAATCCATATCCAGAGTAAGTGTCTATTCCAATAAGAATAAAATGCTGCCCTTTCCATAATAGAAGCAGTCCAATGTAATTAACCTGCCATCAGGTTGCTGGCTGATTACCTCAAGGAATGATGCCATTTAAAGGATTCAGTGTTGGTCTCTGCTGCTGGCAGATTGGCTACTCAGCAATTGCTGTAGACCAATCAATCTTGGTGAGTGGAAGTCCATGTTGCTGAGCCCATAAACTCCATCCCTGCCACCATGGTGAATTTGTTCATGAGACAATTGGACAATGATAGAAGTGGCGAGGCAAAGAAGATAACTGGTTTCCACAGAACACGTAATCCTATCCCCTTGATTGTAAAACTCCCCTTCTGCTAAGGTTACCCTTTGGTGAGCATTAGCATGAGACACAAATATTTTCACTTCTTCGGCCCATTCAGATAGGTTAATTCACATACCTCTTTGTCTCCAATTCTCCAAACATGTTTTTCTAGGTAGGGGTAGTTCTAATGGCTTCCACTTGGCTTTTCCTACCATGATAGCCTTTATTCCACTTGTCAGGGATCTAATGTGGGCATTCTGCCAGTTGCTGAGTACATCTATTCCAATTATGCAACTGGGGAAATCCCTACAGGATGGGTTCAGGGGTACTTTGGACCCACTGTGGGATGAACTTGAGCTAAGACTCTATTAATAACCTGACCCCCATATGCCCACACCCTGACTAGTGGGCCACAGTGACATTTTGGGTCATCTGGAATTAGTGTCAGATCAGAGCCAGCATCCAGTAATACCTAAAAAGTCTGATTATTTCCTTTTCCCCAGTGAATAGCCACTCTTGTAAAAGGCTGTAGATCCGTTTGGGGAAGCCTTGGAGAAAGATTAACAGTACAAATTTTTGGCAGTATAGTGGGATACTTCTTCAAGAGGACCTGGCCTCCCCTTCATTAAAGGAGTTGTGGGTCTGCAAACTGGCTCGAGTCTAGGAATTGATTGAGGTGCCATGACTCTCTACTCTGGTGATTCAAATTAGACTGCAATTCACTTGACCTAGAATTCTTCCACTTGTACAGATCAAGTAAATATTTAGTAGATCTCCTATTTCACTCCTAGGGACACAATGACTAAGTAGTCAATGGTGTAAGTCCATATGAGTCAGGCTATTCTAATTGCTGCTTTGACTCTGCTGTTCATTATGGTAACCATGCCCACCTTGTCTTTGTCAATTGACTGCCACCACTTGGTCCCTATCACCATGTGCTCTAATCAGCCCTACTGTAGTTAGATGTCTTAGTTCAGTTAGGGTAGTTGCCACTGTCAAATCTGACTTACATAAAATAGCAATCACAGCAGTCATCAAGGATCCTGTAGCTTCCTTCACAAATTTCTTCCTCACCATTATGGTAAAAGGCATGTCCTATGGGAATTACACTGCTATTCATAAGGTTTTCACTGGCTAATTCTTTTCAGAAGGCTGCCAGGTCCTTCTTCCTAGCTTCCAGACTAAGACAATATCCTAGGCATTAGTGAGCTCAAGTGGACTGGTATTGGCCATTTTGAATCGGACAATCATATAGTCTACCATGCCAGGAATGACAACTTGAAGAGGAAAAGTGTTGCATTCATCATCAAAAGAACACTTCAAGATCTATCCTGAAGTACAACCCTGTCAGTCATAGGATAAGATCCATACACCTACAAGGAAGACCAGTTAATAAGACTATTATTCAAATTTATGCACCGACCACTAAGGGCAAAGATGAAGAAATTGAAGATTTTTATCAGCTTCTGCAGCCTGAAATCGACAGAATATGCAGTCAGAATGCATTAATAATTACTGGTGATTGGAATGTGAAAGTCGGAAACAAAGAAGAAGGATCAGTAGTTGGAAAATATGGCCTTGGTGATAGAAACAGTGTTGGAGTTCGAATGAGAATTTTGCAAGATCAACAACTTCTTCATTGCAAATACCTTTTTTTCACCAACATAAATGGTGACTGTACACATGGACCTCACCAGGTGAAATAAAAAGGAATCAAATAGACTACATCTGTGGAAAGAGATGCTGGAAAAGCTCGATATCATCAGCCAGAACAAGGCCAGGGGCTATCTGTGGGACAGACCATCAGTTGCTCATATACAAGTTCAAGCTAAAACTGAAGAAAATCAGAGCAAGTCCACGAGAGCCAAAATACGACCTTGAGTATATCCCACCTGAATTTAGAGACCATCTCAAGAATAGATTTGACGCATTGAACACTAATGACCGAAGACCAGATGAGTTGTGGAATGATATCAAGGACATCGTATGTGAAGAGACCAAGAGGTCATTGAAAAGACAGGAAAGAAAGAAAAGACCAAGATGGATGTCAGAGGAGACTCTGAAACTTGCTCTCAAATGTCAAGCAACTAAAGCAAAAGGAAGAAATGATGAAGTAAAAGAACTGAACAGAAGATTTCAAAGGGCGGCTGGAGAAGACAAAGTAAAGTATTATAACGACATGTGCAAAGAGCTGGAGATAGAAAACCAAAAGGGAAGAACGTGCTTGGCGTTTTTCAAGCTGAAAGAACTGAAGAAAAAATTCAAGACTTGAGCTGCAATAGTGAAGGATTCTATAGGGAAAATATTAAACTATGCAGGAAGCATCAAAAAAAGATGGAAGGAACACACAGAATCATTATACCAAAAAGAATTGGTCGATGTACAACCATTTCAGGAGGTAGCATTTGATCAGGAACTGATGGTACTGAAGGAAGAAGTCCAAGCTGCACTGAAGGTGCTGGCAGAAAAACAAGGCTCCAGGAATTGATGGAGTATCAATTGTGTCAAATATGTGTCAACTTGGTTAGGCCATGATCCCCATTATTCTGTGGTTGTCCTGTATTTTGTGATTGTAATTTTATGTTAAGAGGATTAGGATGGGATTGTAACACCACCCTTACTCAAGTCACCTCCCTGATCCAGTGTAAAGGGAGCTTCCCTGGTGTGTGGTCTGTACCACCTTTTATTTCTCAAGAGATAAAAGAAAAGGGAAGTAAGCAGAGAGTTGGGGACCTCATACCACCAAGAAAGCAGCACTGAGAGTAGAGTACGTCCCTTGGACATGGGGGTTCTGTGCCTGAGAAGCTCCTTGGCCAGGAGAAGGTTGAGGACGAGGACTTTCTTCCTCCATAGCCAACAGAGAGAAAAAGCCTTCCCTGGAGCTGACACCCTGAATTTGGACTTGTAACCTACTAGGCTGCAAGAAAATAAACTTCTCTTTGTTAAAGCCATCTACTTGTGGTATTTCTGTTATAGCAGCACTAGATAACTAAGACAGATGTTTACCTATGTTTTATTGACTATGCAAAGGCATTCGACTGTGTGGATCATAACAAATTACGGATAGCATTGCAAAGAATGGGAACTCCAGAACACTTGATTGTGCTCATGAGGAACCTGTACATAGATCAAAAGGCAGTTGTTCAGACAGAACAAAGGGATACTAAGTGGTTTAAAGTCAGGAAAGGTTGTGCGTCAGGGTTGTATCCTTTCACCATACCTATTCAATCTGTATGCGCAGCAAATAATCCGAGAAGCTGGACTATATGAAGAAGAATGGGGCATCAGGATTGGAGGAAGACTCATTAACAATCTGCATTGTGCAAGTGACACAACTTTGCTTACTGAAAGTGAAGAGGACTTGAAGCACTTCCTAATGAAGGTCAAAGACCACAGCCTTCAGTATGGATTGCACCTCAACATAAAGAAAACAAAAATCCTCACAACTGGGCCAATAAGCAACGTCATGATAAATGGAGAAAAGATTGAAGGTGTCAAGGATTTCATTTTACTTGGATCCATAATCAACACCCATGGAAGCAGCAGTCAAGAAATCAAAAGACGCATTGCACTGGCCAAATTTGCTGCAAAGGACCTCTTTAAAGTGTTGAAAAGCAAAGATGTTACCTTGAAGACTAAGGTGCGCCTGACCCAAGCCATGGTATTTTCAATCGCATCATATGCATCTGAAAGGTGGACAGTGAATAAGGAAGATCGAAGCAGAATTGACGCCTTTGAGTTGTGGTGTTAGCGAAGAATATTGAATGCACCCTGGACTGCCAAAAGAACCAACAAATCCCTTTTGGAGGAAGTGCAACCAGAATGCTTCTTAGAAGCAAGGATGGCAAGACTGCGTCGTACATACTTTGGACATGTTGTCAGGAGAGATCAATCCCTGAAACGGAACATCATACTTGGTAAAGTACGGGGTCAGTGGAAAAAAGCAAGACCTTCAATGAGATGGATTGACACAGTAGCTGCAACAATGGTCTGAAACATAATGACTGTAAGGATGGTGCAGGACTGGGTATCATTCTGTTGTGTAGAGGGTAGCTATAAGCCACAACCGATTCGATGGCACCTAACAATAAGAGAAAATGTGGGAACTCCATAGGTGGGTTTGTGGGTCTAACCTGATAAATCCACTCTAACATGACAATTTTCCAAAAGCTTTGGTTACCTTCTTTTACAGTATACGAAGGCAGGTCTGGGAGCCCTGGTAGCATAGTGGTTAAGAGCTATGGCTGCTAACCAAAAAGGTCGGCAGTTTGAATCCACCACATGCAGCTTGGAAACCCTATGGGGCAGTTCTACTCTGTCCTGTAGGGTTGCTATGAGTCAGAATCGACTAGATAGCAAAGAGTTTAGTTTTGGTTTTGGTAAGGCAGGTTTGATTTAGCATAGGCCACTGTGTTATCCATGATTTGAACTAACCAAATGAACTATTAGGTCTTTCCCAACCTCTTGACCTAAAACATTGAATGAAGAATCTGTGCTTAGTGGCCCATGTCAATAAACTCATACTGATCCAACTTTATGTTCCTCTCATCATTATCCCACACACTAGCCATTCCTATGCATATTTCCCAGGTTTCCATTTGTTCATATTGGAAAAGTCAAGCAATTCTTTTGGAGTGGAGCGTACCTCCACCTGGGTCACAATTTTTACTTCACCTTTTGGGACTCACTGGGACTTTAGTCTAGTTACAGGTCCAGAAGCAAAAACGGGTGGTAGGGATGTGTTCCGGGAATATTTAGCTATGTCTTGTAAGGCATCTGCTTTCGGCAATGCCCCAGCCAATGAATCAGATACCTTCCCAGGGGATGACTCAGACAAAGGCTCTTAAGACACAGCTGAGTTAATCTCATCAGATGGAGGTAGAGGGGCTAATGGTTTTACTGAAGAGGGTGGCTTAACATACCAAGATTGAGTAATCCCTTCAAATGGGAGTGAGAGGGCTGGTTCTGTTGGCAGGAGTGATTCAATGGAATTTAGGGGCTCAGTGTCCCCAGCATCATGATTATTTGCCCATATGTCCCCATACCAAGTTTCAGGATCCCATTTTTTCCCCAATCAATGCCCTCACTTTTTAATTTCAGATACCATTCGAGTTTGGGAATTCAATTGACAATGTAATTCAGCCACTCTGTGATAAGACTCTGGGGCTGGTTTTTGGCAATATCAGCTCTGTTACTACAAGAAATAAGACTTTCTTTCAAGGCATAAGTGGAAACTTTGAGGTCATTTATGTGGTGCTTGAGCTGTGACTCTGAAGCCCCGAGCTCATCTCTTTCTTTACCACTTTGCCTAGTGAACGTAGGACCAACCAACCAGCTCCCTCATACTTCTCATTCTGACAAAATTGTAGAAAAGTATCAAACATGCAATCACTCAGAGCCTCACCTCTCACCAATTCTTGATCTATTGGTAGTGATGCTTTATATATTTCTACTGCCGCCTCACACCGTGGATTAGCAGTGCCTTCCTCACCGCTGGGAGCAGAGTGATCCACAGCTTTAAGACTATCCAGACCTTAGAACTAATTTAGAAATCTCATCCTTACAATTTCCTCTAAAATCACTCTTGGTACCAAATTTCTTAAGCTGGGTTCTCTAGAGAAGTAAAACCAGTTAAGTGTATATATATGTATACACGCACACACACATACGCACACACATGCACGCACACACACACACATGCACGCACACACACATGCACGCACACACACACACACAAGGGTGGGTCAAAAAGTATTGCTAAATTTTTTTTTTTTATGATAGACACCTTTATTAAAAACGTGAAGCTATTTTCTCTCTACATATCCTGCATGCACTTCTATATACTTCTGAAGGCGGTGTTTCCATCTGCCTAACTTTTCCCCAAAGAATTCTGCCCTCTTTGACTCACACCATGTCAAAATGACAGTTTTGGTTCCTTGAGGGACTCAAAATGTGTTCCTTTTAAATGCTCTTTGAGTTTTGAGAACAAAAAAGGAATTTGAAAGGGCAAGATCAGGGCTGTAGGGTGGATGAGGTAAGGTTTCCCAACAAAATTCTTGTAGGAGAGCTCCTATTACCCTCAAAGAATTAGCAGGTGCATTGTTGTGATAGAAAATAAAATTCCTCAGCACAACGTTCCTGGCCTTTTTCTCACCAATGCAGTTTTCAGTTTTCTTAAAACTTCTTCATAATAAGCTCCGGTGATTGTCTTGTGTCCTTAGAGAAAATCTATCAAGATTACGCATTTGGAATCTCAAAAAAACAGTTGTCATAAACTTCTGACTGGTCTTCCCTCTCTTGGCTCATCGTCGAGGTCTTTCCAACCTTTCTTAAAATGCTTGACCTATCCAAAAGCTGTTGTTTTATGTGGGGCAGCATTTCTACAAATTTGTTGCAAATCTTCAATGATTTGGTAAGATGTCCACTTGAGTTTTGTTAAAAATTTGATATTAGCCCTGACCTCAAAATCATTTTTTTCCATGGCATGAAAAGTATCCTTTTTTATGAAGGCGCCCTGAGACTAAGACATGTGTATTACTGACAGAACTTGTCTGAAGCCATCCACTGATCACAGAGACATGTTTACACACATTTTGTTTGGAATAAACTCGTGCACGTATGAATTGGAACCCTAGTAGCAATAGTTTTTTTACTTACCCTAGTATACGTATATACATACATATATATATACACACATATACAAACCTATTGCTGTCAATTCTGACTCTTAGCGACCCTATATGACAAAGTGAAACTGCACCATAGGGTTTCCAAGGACCGGCTGATGGATTCAAACTGCCGACCTTTGGTTGGCAGCCTTAGCTCTTAACCAAGTGGTTGTAGAGGCTGGCAAGCCCAAAGTCTGTGTGTGAGATGTCAGGCTGGAGGCTTCTTGTGTCTCATATAGCTTCAAGGCTGACAAACCAAAGATCAGTATGTCAGATAACAGTCTGCTGGCTCATAGGCTACGGAGGCCAACAAACTCCCAGATTGGCATGCAATACGACACACTGCTGGCTCAATTCCCAAGAACCAAAGGTCCGATGATTATAAGTCAGATGCAGGATCCAGAGCTAGCAAAAGCCAAGGAGCTTTGCCAGAATGTCCATATATATTGGCTACAGGCCACACCTCCGAGGAAACTCCCCTTACAACTGATTGGCTGATCACATCAGATTGCATCATAGAGGTGATTACATTATATCACAAAATGGAGGATAACTACATCATTACATAACTGCCAAACTACATCATTACATAACTGCCAGACCACTGAGAATCATGGCCCAGCCAAGATGACACACAACCCTAATCATCACACTCTCCTATGTATTTATTTTGCCAGAGAAATGGTAACATGTCCACAGGTATCATGCATGAGAATGTTCATAATAGCTTTACTTATTATACCTAAAATGGACTGACAATGAGCATTAACAAGACAGGACATAAATAAATTATAGTATATTCATACGATGAAATAGTACTGAGTCATAAAATGCAATAAAAAATGCAATGGGGGACAAAAGGGGCTATTAATTGGGAATGGTATGAAGAACTGTACGGCAGGAAATGTTTTGTATCTTGATTGAAATGGTGGTTACTTGCGACTTTCCATTTAAAATTTGTGCATTTTATTAAATATACAATATAACTTAATAAAAATGAGTATTGAAAATATATTAAAAACAAAATTATGAAACAAAGTTGCACAAAATGTACATACGTTTTTAATTATGAGTTTCAAGGGACATACAATCACTCTGAAAAAGGGTTATGAAGTTACTAAGTTTTACTCTCAATTTCTACATTGATCATATCACAAACTGGTAGCAATGATTTGTAGACTGGCACTGGTTTACAAACTACACTCTGAGTTGTACTGTTCCAGACTTAGAGTGTGACCTGATAGAATTATAATGTTTGACTTTACAGATTCTCATACCTCAGTTAAGGCTGCCGGTACCTATATTCTAGCCAACCTGCTATTTCACAAATGAAAATGATTTTTAATATTCCTTATGATAATTAATGAAATCTTGGTTAAATTTCACTGATGAATTTTGAAGTGCTTGAGTATCTATCTTGTTAGTATGGATTCGGGAGTAAGATCTTTGAAACGTGACGTCATTGCCTAGATGTAGGTTACAATTACCTTGTACATTCACATACGTCATAATACTGTTGAAACAGAGTTGAAATCCTATCATAATGATGTAAGTGTGGTCCAAACATTTCAAATGAGTAAAAGGAGAAGTTAATGAAAAACGATGTGCTATTATTGTGACATACTAAATATTTCTAGTTTTTCCCCTTCTAGGCACTTGATAGGATTATAATATTCAGTCTGCTTTTGTTTGAATGGGGCCATATGGCTAATTTTGGTCAATAATTGTGAGCAGAAGTGATACATGTAATTTCTGGGCTGAAGCATTTAATTGCTGAGGCATAACTCTCCAAAGCTCATAATTGCCAAAAATTGGAAGCAATCAATACGTGAATGGATAAGCAAATTGTGGTACATTCATACAACAGAATATTTTTCAGTAATAAAGAGATATGAAGTATCAAGCCATGAAAAGGCAAGGAGAAACCTCAAAAGTAGATTGCTAAGTGAAGAAAGCTAGTCTGAAAGACTACATGCTGTACAATTCTCACTATATGACATTCTGGAAAATGGAATACTATTGAGACAATAAAAAGATCAGTGATTTCCAGGGGCTCAAGGAGGAGGGGAGAGATGAATAGGTGGAGCACAGGGCATTTTCAGGGCAGTGAAACTATTCTGTATGATACGGCAAGGGTGGACACATGACTTTATACATTTGTCAAATAGAACTATAAAATACAAAACGTGAAACCTAAACTATGAATATTTGTTACTAATAAAGCAATATTAGTTCATCACTTGTAACAAATGTACCGCACTAAAGCAAGATGTTAATAATAAGAGTACCTGAGGAGTGGGGGAAAACCCTCTTGGTGTAGTTGTTAAGTGCTGCTGTTGCTAACCAAAAGGTTGGCAGTTCAAATCCACCAGGCGCCCCTTGGAAACTCTATGGGGGCAGTTCTACTCTGTCCTATAGGGTCACTACGAGTCGGAATCTACTCCACAGCAATGGGTTTGGTTATTGGTTTTTTGAGGGGTGGGGGAAGGGGTAGTGAGAGGGGCTATATGGAAACTCCTGTACTTTCAGTGCAATTTTTCTGTAAACCTAAAACATATAGCCTATTATAAAAAATTTAAAAAAAAAAAAAACTTTTTCAAGAGCTGTTTCTTTCCCTTTGCCACACTCCAGAAGCAACTTTTGAAATGGATGGCTGCTCTACCTGCAGTGAGGTTGTGGCTAAAGCAGAACCTCCAGGTGACTTACACAGGACATGTATGAACAAGAAAAATACTCTTATTGTGTAAAGCCACTGAGATTTTGGGGTTTTTTTTATTATTGCAGCACAACCTAGACTATACTGACTGATAACTATGTGATGCACATACATGTCCATTCTAAATACCTGTCTCATTACATGTAAATTAATGTTTTTGTGCTGCGTTATCATAGGTTTTCTATATTTTAAGTCAATTTCTACAAAGTTAGTAAAACATGTGGTCATTGTAGATCTTCAGAAGACATGGTGAAAAGGTTTAGAAGGGGTGCAAAAGGGATGAGTTTGCATTATTAGTTGACTCTGAGATACTATCAATCCATCTTACCTTCTTAATATCTCTTTAAGTGATTCCTCATGCTCTTTCTGATTGCTCTGTGTAACCATTGCCTAAGGTTCCCATTTTGCTTCGTTATTTTTACTCTAATTACTACCTTAATATTTTACCAACTTCTACACACTTCCATCTACAGCCAGTTAGGTGATTTTAACATCAATTTTCCTATAAGAGGCATTATTCCTGAACTTGAAAATTGGTGAAGATTTATGTGCCTAATAGCCTGCTGGTTATTTCCTTCTGAGAAACTTCACATCTCACACACAACATGCTTGAAAAGCAGCTGACACATTTCTCAACAGATAAAAATACTCATTTTTGACATTTAATTTGTAACCTATATTCCGTAAACTGCATGAAGTACATTAATCTTAAGCAAAGAGTTAAATGATTTTCTGTACATGTATAAAAAGAGAAATTACCAACTGGATAAAGCTATAGGACATTCCAGTAAGATTTCCTAAAAGCCCTTCCCAGATAATCTCCCCACCCTGCGGTAAGCATTCTTCTGATGTCAATCACTATCAGTTTTGTCTATTCTTCAACTGCATACAAACGGAATCATAGCCAGTTACCCATCAAGTCAGTTCTGACTTATGGTGACCCCATGTGTGTCACAGTAGAACTGTGCTCCATAAGGTTTTCAACGACTGATTTCTGCTGAAGTAGATCACCAGGCCCTTCTTCTAAAACACTTGTGGGTGGACTTGAATCTCCAACCTTCCATTTAGCAGCCAAGTGTGTTAACCATTTGTACTACCTAGGGACTCCAAATGGAATCATATTATACATATTCTTTTGTGTCTATCTTTTTTTTGTGTCTAACAGTTGTATGTATTAGTAACTCATTCATTATATACTGCTGTGTAGTATTGTATTGTATGAATCAATCATTGCCCAGTTGATAGACATTCGGGTTACTTCCAGGTTTTGGCTATTTTGAATATAATTGCTTTGAACATTCTTGTACATGTGGACATGTGGATTCATTTTTCATGAGTGTATACCTAAGACTAGAAATGTTGGATCATAGGGTAGAGGAAGAGTTAGGTTCACTAGACATTGACAAACAGGTTTCTTAAATAGTTTTAAGTTTGCTTCTTTTCAGTGTGTGAGAGTTCCAGTTGGGTCACATCTCATCAACATATGATATTCAGTCTTTTTATATTTTAGCCATTCTAGTGAATTTGAAATGGTCTTTCATTGTGGCTATAATTTGCGTTTCCCTGTTGAATAATGATACTGGCTATTTAATGATGTTGATTAACTTTAAATTATTTAATATGATTTAATAATATTGTTTTTACATATGCTTATCGGCCATTTAGATACTCTCTTTTCCGAAGTGTTCAAGTTTTTCACCTATTTTTAAAACCGGGCTGCCTGTATTTCCTTATTGAATTGCAGGAGTTATTTATATAGTCTGGGTAGGAGTGCTTTATGAGATATACGTATATATGTATTGAGAATATCATCTCCCAGTCTGTAACTTGCATTTGTACCATCTTAATGGTACCTTTTGATGAACCAAAAAAAAAATTCCAGTTGCCCTTGAGTCAGTTCGGGCCCGAGGCAACAATTCTTAATTTTAATGAAGTTCAGATTTTGTTTTTTCATTTGTATTTGCTGGGGTTTTTGTGTGTGTGTGTTCTGTTGAAGAAATAGTTGCTTATGCCAATGTCACAAAGATACTATCCTATGTTCCAGAAGGTTTATTGTTTTAATTTTTATATTTAGGGTGATGATCCACTTCACATTAGATTTTAAGTATCATGTGGAGGGTCAGCTCTTTCCCCCTTATGGATATACATTTGGCTCAGCATTGTTTATAGAAAGTATAATCCATTTCTTTTTGAAATGAATTGCTGTCTTTGTCATATCCAAAAACTGGTGGTATGTGTGTTGGTCTATTCCATCCTATTCAGTTTCATTGCAGTTTTTGTCTATCCCTTGCACTAATATCAGATGGTCTTAATTTTTGCAGCTTTATAGCAAGCCTTAAAATCTCGTAGTGTATGCAGAGGCTTAGCATGGGGGTGTGGAGGGGGAAACTTGGCCCCGGGCGCCAGACAACGCGTCGAATGACATTCCTAGGCACCACAAATATGAAAGAAGCCGGACTGAAGCAGCCCTGCTAAGAGGAGGGAAAGTGTTTCTGCTGAGGCATGGCAGCTATCAAGGTCTATTCATCTTGAAATTGAGGGAGGGGCACAATTTAGAGATCACCCCTGGGTGCTCCAATGGGGGGGTGGATTTAGAGATTGCCCCTGGGCGCTTGTTACCCACCCTAGGCCTCTGAGTGTATGCCCTATGACTTTGTTCTTTTTCAAAATTTTCTTGAGTGTTCTAGATCTTTGTGGTATCCTATGCATTTTAAAATCACCTTTTCAATTTCCTTTGGGAATTTTCTGCTGGGATTTGGGTTATGATTATCTGTAGATAATTTTACCAGTAACCAAGAGCTTAAACTTATCAGGTCCATGGACATTTACTAAGATTTTAACAAATGTATTTGTACAGTATTTGTGGGGCTGTATATTTTTATGTTTTTTTAATGGTTAGGACTCTGAAGCAAAGAACACTGAAACTTCAGCTAAAAGACAAGCCTGGGAAGGTAGGTGATAGCTAAAAAGATAGTGGGAACTATGAAGAGATTTATGGTCATGTGAGTATCTGTTTACATTTCAAGAGGATGAGTCCTAGAGCCTTGTAGATAAAACCCTGGGCTGTAAACTCTGAGAAGTTTGTCTTATCTTCCCCCTTTGAGACATTTATTTATATTCCAAAAGGCAAGAACCCAGGATCCTTCCTTTTCTCTTCTCGAGAAGAAAAGTTTCTTTCCCGCATAGCTGTCCCTCTCCTACATAAACTCTAGATTCATATTTTCAGGGTTCTTTGCCTACAGTACAGACTTCAGTAATTTTAAAGCGACACCTATTCTGGCTGTCATCATATCTCCTCAGAAGGGAGAAGTGGGGCAAATGGGAACTGATGTGGTTATTACTATAAGTAATAATTAACTGGAAAGCCTGGTGGTATAGTGGTTAAGAGCCATCTCTGCTAACTGTAAAGGTCAGCAGTTCAAATCCATCAGGTGCTCTTTGGAAACTCTATGGGGCTGTTCTACTCTGTCCTATATGGTCACTATGAGTCGGAATCGACTCGACAGCAATGGTTTTTTATTTAATAATTAATTTGTCCCCGTCCTGAAAACCTAATGTCTACTTTCAGGTAATCCACATAAATATAGATACTGAAAACACAAATTTGTTATACTGTTTAGTAAACAGGTTTAGTAAACATCTTCCAATAGATATATTCCCAATTATCTGATGTTTTTAAAATTCCAAATATAAATGGTAGTTGTAAATTTCTTTTTCTAACAGTTTGTTGCTAATATACAGAAATACAATTGATATTTATATATTTAACTTGTATGCACTAATCTTGCTAAATTCATTTACTAGTTTAATCATTTGTTTGTAAATTATTTGCCACTTCCTTCGTATAAAATTATATGGTTAAACTTTTTTTCTCCCTTCCCTCTCCCTTTTGGGTTCTGGTGGTACAGTGGTTAAGTGTTTGGCGCTGACCAAAAGATTGGCAGTTCGAATCCACCAGCTGCTCCTTGGAAACCCTATGAGGCAGTTCTACTCTGTCCTATAGGGTTGCTATGTGTCGAATCTACTCAGTGGCAATGGGTTTGGTTTTTTGCCTTGATGTACTAAGACCTGAAACATAAATAAAATTATAATTATACTCTGATTGTCTTGTTCTACATATGAGGGGGAAAGCCTTTAATGTTTCTCTATTAAGATGGAGGCTTGGTGGTGCAGTGGTTAAGAGCTCTGCTGCTAATCAAAAGGTCGGCAGTTTGAATCCACCAGTTGCTCCTTGGAAACCCTGTGGAGTAATTTTACTCTGTCCTATAAGGTCGCTATGAGTCAGAATCAAGTGGATGGCAATGGGTTTAGATTTTTTTATTAAGTATGATAGGTTCTTTGTAGATATCCTTTTTCAGATTAAGGAAGTTGTATTCTATTGCTGGAAACCCTGGTGGTGTAGTGGTTAAGAGCTACAACTGCTAACCAAAAGGTCAGCAGTTCAAATCCACCACGAACTCCTTGGAAACCCTATGGGGCAGCTCTACTCTGTCCTATAAGGTTGTTACGAGTTGGAATTGATTCGCCGGCAACGGGTTTGGTTTGGTATTCTATGCCTAGCTTACTGAGAGCTTTAACTTTTTATAATATAAATAGATGTTAAATTTTTTTAAATGCTGTTTTTTCCATTTATCGGGTTAATCAGATGTGTTTCCCCCCTCCCCCACTGGCTATGTTTCAAGACCTCAATGTAGATAGTTTTTTCTCAAAGCTCTGAAGATGAAGGACTTTGAGAGGACTTTAGTCTAGGAAAGGACAACTCCAGTTCCAAGGTACTGCACTGACTCTACCTTCAGCATTCTGTGATTTAGTGAACTTACCTCTGTACCTTATTCTGTTGGCTTTTGACTTCCACCTTTCTTGACTTGTACCCCTAGCTCTGACTTACACAGTGTAGCCACTAGCCAGCCCCACACAACTTCTTCGTAGACTAATTAAAAAAATTGATCATACACAGTTGTTTTCACTTTTATTTCCAAGTATTGTAATCATATGGTTTGAAAACTGAGTGCTGTAAGCAGCCAAAAGTGGATTTATCTATTTTTGAATTATTCGTGGATTTTATATAAAACAATTTTTAAAATGTAAAGGTAAGCACAATTATAGGTGTTAATTACTGAGTGCATTTAGTAGCGCTAACCAAAACATGTTTATGAACACATTATGCAAATTAACAAATTTATTTAGCACAATGATAATCATCCTTTTAAAGACGCAGTCCATACTTTTTGCTTTAATCACACTTCTAGACCAATAGGTAACAAATATTTTTTAGCCTTTTATTAGTTTTTGTGTGTAAGAGTTGTGCCTCTAAATCCTGTCTGGCCCTAGTACCTTATCAGTGTCAGCTTGTAGGAGTAGTCTTTGTCCACTGAAGACTACCACAGCTTATAAGGATCAATATTTCAAGGTTGTATACTTTGTATATACCTAAAACCTACAGCTATTTGAGTGGGAATATAGAGTCAGAGGTGTGCTAAACATGTCTAGGGATATTTTAATAAGGCTATCATCAGATGTGGATCAACACATTAACATCATCTAATTAAATATGTGAGAAACATACATCCAGATGAGTGAGTGTGACAGAGTCAGTGTGTACACTAATCATGGTATTGTTTTTTCCTTTAATATTTGTTAGATTAGCCAGAGAAGTCTTTTGAGCCTGGAAATGTCTTTGTGGGAAAGTTTTAACCATGTCAGAATCAACTAACAACAGAATGGCAACTAACAACAACAACAACCATTTCTTTAACAGATATAGAACTATTTAGAGTATCTGTTTTTTATGGGCATTTTGCCTTATGTAAGCAAATTTATGTCTTTTAAGAAATTTTTCCATTTTTGTATCAGTTTTCTAATTTATTGGTGTAATGTTATTCATAATAGTCCCCTAATATTCTTTTAATATTATTAAGATCTAGAGTATTGTCCTTTCTTTTACTCCTAGTATATTTGTGTTATCTTTTCCTTCATTAGACTGAATTGAGGTTTACTAGTTTTGTTTATCTCGTTCAAGAACCAGCTTTCAATTTCAGTGATTTTTTTCTTTTAATTTTCTTTGAATTCTTCTCTTATTTACTATTTTCTTTCTTATGCTTGTTTTAGGTTTAATTTTTTCTTTTTATTTTTTAGTTTTTAAAGTAGAATCTTAGGTCATTAATTTGAGGACTTTCAATCAATCATGCCTATGTAATGAAAAACTCCAATAAAAACTCTGGACACTGAAGTTCAGGGAGCTTCCTGTTTAGTGAAAAATGTTGGTGCTTGGGTGGGAGACATGATCCTTTTTGGGACATGGAAGCTTCATATTGGGAACCCACCCGTACCTCCCTCTACATGTCTCTTGATTTGTATCCTTTTTGCTGTACTAAAACTGTAATAATAAGCATAGCACTTTCCTGAATTCTGTGAGTTGTTCTAGAGAATTATCAAGCCCAGGGGGTAGAGTTGTTGCTAGGCATGGTCCAGTCAGTTCTGACTCATAGTGGTCCTATGTACAACAGAATGAAACACTTCCTAGTCCTGAGCCATCCTCAGAATCTCTGCTATGCTTGAGCCCATTGTTGAAGCCACTATGTCAGTTCATCTCATTGAGGGCCTTCCTCTTTTCTGCTGACGCTCTACTTTACCAAGCATGATGTCCTTCTCCAGGGACTGGTCCCTCCTGATAACATGTCCAAAGAACATGAGACAAAGTCTCATCGTCCTTGAGTCTAAGGAGCATTCTGTCTGTACTTCCTCCAAGACAGATTTATTCGTTCTTCTGGGAGTCCATGGTATATTCAATATTCTTCACCAACACCATAATTCAAATACATCAATTCTTGTTTGGTCTTCCTTATTCATTGTCCAGCTTTTGCATGCATATGAGGCGATTGAAAATATCATGGCTTGTCAGTCTTCAAAGTGAGATTCCTGCTTTTCAACACTTTAAAGAGGTCTTTTGCAGCGAATTTGCCCAATGCAATATGTTGTTTGATTTCTTGTATGCTACTTCCATGAGCACTGATTGTGAATCCAAGTAAAATGAAATCCTCAACAACTTCAATCTTTTCTCCATTTATTGTAATGTTGCTTATTGGTCAAGTTGTAAGGATTTTTGTTTTCTTTATGTTGATGTGGCTAGGTTTCAAGGGCAATTACAACAACACAGATCTGGCAGAAGCTACAAAGCCTTTGCTAACAAAGTCTCAGAAGTCATGTAAACTTCATTCCTGGCCAGGGCCTGATTAAGACATGTGAGAGCCCTAAACACTGATAATCGGTGGTGCCCCTTCCTCTGCTTACTCACCTATTCGAATGGGATATGTGAGTTATAAAAATAGTATACTCTCAAAAGACCTGCCAGGATAAGGGGTTTCAATTACATGGGAGGTGACTGTAGGAGACAGATGCCAATGAAGGTGTTAAAGTGGTAAGGGACCTCATAACTTAAACAACCTTTTGTGTGAGCACCCTCATGACCTTATGTGAACTTTATTTCTGGCCCGCACATTCTTATGCACTGGAGTTGCTATCAGTTTAAATTTGTGCCCTGCCAGTTCCCTTCCAATGCAGTGCTCACTTTTCTTTGTGTCCTGTCTGCTTGGAATCTATGGGTCTTTTCTTTGGACAAGTGGTGCCCCAGAAGCTTCTCGGTGCAGGGAGCCTGGGTAAAAAGGATGCGCTCTTCTTCTAGCACTATTTTCTTGGTGGTAATGAGGTCCCCTCCCCCTGCCTCTCTGCTTGATTCTCTCTTTTATATTTCAAAAGAGATTGACTCAAGATACAACATAATCTTGAAGATTGCTTCCCGCCTCATTACCATAACTGCCTGTAATCCTGTCTCGTTAACATCACAGAGCGAAAGTCACATCAGATGACAAAATGGTGGACAATTACACAGTATGGGAATCACGGCTTAGCCAAGTTGACACACATTTTTTAGGGACAAGATTCAATCCATAACACTTATTATAACTAATATTTTTTGCAATATTAATGACAAAGTTGCATTCTATTTCATATAAATCTTAGATGATTATTTAAATAAATATTTCATTATATTCAAAGTCTAATGGCACATTTTTAATTCCAAATATCTTGACCTTTGAGTTTGTAATTTTGAGTCATCTTTTATATAACTGGACCACATCCTTAAATATATTTTTTAATAAACTTTAATTATATGCAATAAAGTACACATCTTTTAAGGGTACCCCTTAATGGGTTTTGACAAATGTATACAACTGGGTAAACAATCACTGTAATCAAGATTCAGAACATTTCACAATTATTCCAAAAGGATCCCTCATGCTCCTTTAAGTCAACCTCCATCCCCTACCCCAAGCACCCATTCATCTCCTTCCTGTCACTATAGATTAGTTTTGTCTCTTCTAGAATTTAGTAGAAGTGGAATCATACAACATGAACTCTTCTGTGTCTGGCTTCTTTTGCTCAACATACTTTTGCAATTCATATATGTTGTATATATCAGTAGGTTTGTTTGGTTTTTTTTAATTGCTGAATAGTATTCCAGTTTATAAATATAATATGATTTATTCACCTGCCAATCAGTGGACTTTTGAGATGTTTCCAGATTTAGGCGATAAAGATGATTATTCGTGTTCTTGCATGAGATTTTATTGGACATATCATTTCTCTTAAATATATACCTAATAGAATTTCTGGATCATGGGGTAGATGTATTTTTAATGTTATTAGAAACCTAAGAGACTTTCAAAATGGTTGTACTATTGTCCACACTCGCCAGCTGCATATGAACATTCCAGTTGTTCCACATTCCTGCCAATACTTGGTAATATCCATGTTTTCAATTTTAAGTATTTTAGTGGTGACACAAATATTGAAGAAATAATAACTGAAATAATTTTTCCAAATTTGATGAAAACTATGTACCCACAGATCCACGGAACTCAAGAAGAAGAAACAAAGAAAACTCTGCCACGGCACCTAAAATAAATTACTGAAAATCAGTTTTAATGAGAAAATGTTAAAGCAACTAGAAGAAAAGGACACATTATGTACAAAGAACAAAGATGTCGGTCGACTTTTCTTCAGAAAGAATACAAGCCATATGATAATAGATAGGCATCTTTACCATGCAGGAAGGAAAGAAAAGGCCAACTTAAATTTCTATACCCTGCAAACTACATGTAATAAAAAATAGGTCAAAATAAAAAAGTTTCAGACATATAAAAGATGAGAGAATTAATCACAAATATACCAGTACTATAGGAAATGTTAAGTGTAGTCATTCAGGCAGAAGGAAAATGAGATTAGATAGAAATGTAGATTTGCACAAAGGAATGAAGAGGACCTGAAATGACAAATATTTGGATAAATATAAGCAGTTTGTGGGGTTTTTTTTCCCACATTTTTCTTTATCTTTGAAATTTAGACACATGCTGGAATATGTTCTGATGCTTAGCTGATTTTTTTCTGTTAAATGATTATTTATTTTACTTTATAGTTTCAAGTCTTTCTTTCAGGATGGCCTTTCTCCTCTACCCGATGGATCTTTCCTTCTTCATAATATTATTATGTAGCAACATACAGGCCTTACTTCACACTCACTTTAATTAATCCTATGTACTACCATAGCATTTTTACTCTGTACTTTATGGTCATTTAAAAACATATTTGTTTCCCACACTAGAATGTTTCCTTTAGATTCCATCATTGTGTTCCCTACACAGTGCTTCTGGCACATAATAGGTCCTCAAAGAATGCTGATATAATTAGTTTAAAAATTAACAGGCTCTTAATAACCAGATCCCTATCATAGTTTTTTTTTGTATTGATTGGCCTGTTCTGTTCATCACTGCGTACTCGAGGCTATGCACCAGGGCCACCTTGCACAGTCGTGCTGTTTATACACTGCACACATGTGTCTGGATGAAGGGGTGAGGAAGAGCTTAAATTCAGCTTGTGCTGAATTTATCAGCCCCAACACCAGTACGTCATATCCTCAGAGGCAGCGGCACTATTTTAAATCATCTGAAGAGACCATATGGACTAGCGGCTGCCCTGCCCATTACAATGCCTGGGTCACAGGGTTCCAAATAACAGCTGTTGGACATGTTCTGACTTTTTGCTCTGAAGAGTTTTAAACCAAAATTTTAAATAAGTACCTTGAGTTTTTTTTCCATGCCCTTTGTAAGAAGAGAAATTTGCTTTGCGTAGCTTCAGGTGTTTGAGCAGCACCGAGCACAACTTAGTCCGTTACAAGGAGTTTAGATTCAACTGAAGGACTTCAATAGCATGGATTTGTAGCCGGGTGCCTCTCAAATATAATTACTACTTGCTAACCCACATCACAACTAAGGCAAACATAGACTACTCCAGGGAGTTGACTATCTTTGTTTAGTTTGTTTTAGGATCGGGGTAGATTTATCTCTTTTTATTATCTTTGCTATACATGTTTATGCAGAGATCTTTCCAAGCAGGGTCATGATTTGCTCTTGAGTAATACCAAAATTAAAAAAAAGTTTTTTTATAAGTTCTGTTTTTTTTCAGTCTTTTGAATCTTGTACCAGCTTTTCAACTCAGTAGTTTGAAAGTATTTCATTCCTTTAAGTACTGACTTATAGATTCCTATTAATACATCCCCCAATTTTTCTCTACCAGGAAAAAAAAAACCTTATAAAAAATTAAACACCCATTTTGACTTTTCAGTTTTACAACTTTGCATTTTATGTTCCATAAGGACTAATTAATTAAAAGGCTGCAACAACAATGGGAAGTAATATAATGTGCTTAGATTAAGGAAATTAGTTTTAATAGTTCTTCATGGCAGCACAAGGTGTTTAACATCATACAACAATATACTCTTCCTTTTAGAAAAAATACTTCCCAAAAGCTGAAACAGCTGGGATGTATACTAGTATGGTGTATAAACCGCAACTTGACTAATACATACCTTTCAAACTTCCTGTAATTGGCAGAGCTGGCTTTCTCCCAGCTTTTGTCTGAAACCAAAATAGACTTCAAATGTCTTCCATTAAGCATTAGAGAGGTAAATTGTTGCCCACTTGGAAGAAGCAAAGATTCTTATTTGTCTGTTTCAGAACTCGTCAGAGCACATTCTTCAGTTACCATGGAAACTATCTCCAGCTGAATTGGAGAGGGTCTCTGAACGGAACTGAAATGCCAACACTAGTGGAAAGAATCATGTTTTAATTCTTCTTGGAATTATTTCCTTTTTTTTTTTTTTTTTTTGCCTTAGTTAAGGTGTCAAATTATTCAGTCAGAACACATTTACTTGGCCATTAATAATGCTGAAGGAAATACTTAAATGGCATTTTTTCTAAATAGGAAAAGGAGGATTAGAAGGTTGAAAACAAAACCTGATAGAATTCATCCTGAAGAACAATTTTTTTTTTTTAGTTTTCAAAATCTATGTAGGTTTTACTACTGTTTTCCTTAACCATACCCAAAAGTGAATACTATACAGATTCTTATCTGTTAGTACTAATAATATGCTCGTAGATAAGTGACTAAATCAGTGACGTGCTTATTTTTAAAAGGTATTTTATAGTTCTTAGCATTTAACAGTTAAATTTTTAGTCAAAGTATCAAAAATACAGATAGACCAAGTTTCAGAGATATTTACAATTTTGTCTCGGTGCAATTACAAATATTGTTACAAGAAACTTACCATTTCTTCAGTAACAGAAGTTCATAGTTGTATTTTAAAGGAAGCGTTTTCTTGGTTGTTTTAGCTGTTATAACTAAGAATAAAAACCACATGCAATTACAAATTATTTTCTTTTTTTCCCCTTTAAGAAATATCTAAATTTTGTTGTTAGGGGCCGTTGAGTTGATTTTCAACTCAGCGATATCAGGTGACAGATAGAACTGCCCCATAGTGTTTTCTTGGCTCTAATCTTTATGAGGGCAGATTACCAGGTCTTTCTCCTTTGGACCTCCTGGGTGGGTTCGAACTACCAAACTTTCGGTTAGCAGCAAGTGCTTAACCATTATGCCAACTGTAAAAAAACAAAAAAAAAACCCATTGCTATTGAGTTGATTCCAGCTCATAGTGACCCTATAGGACAAAGAAGAACTGCCCCATAGAGTTTCCAAGGAGCGCCTGGTGGATTTGAACTGCTGGCCTTTTGGTTAGCAGCTGTAGCACTTAACCACTACGCCACCAGGGGCTCCAGAACACCCCCCCCCAAAAAAAACAAAAAAAACCCAGAGCCCCTTATTTAAAATGTAGATGTTCCTGTATGTTTTCAGTTGGATTTTATTTGGAATTTATTTTTCATGTTGGAAAAAATTGGAACAGTCAAAGAATTGTGAAATGGAAAAGAGCTGAGACATTTTCTACAAGTCAACTAAGCCTTTTGATTTGTCATTTGAGGAAAACCAACCAAAATCAAACCCGTTGCTGTTGAGTCGATACTGACTCATAGCAACCCTGTAGTGACCCTATAGGTTAGAGTAGAACTGCCCCACAGGGTTTCCAAGGAGTGCCTGGTAGATTCGAACTGCCAACTTTTTGGTTAGCCTCTGAGCTCTTAACCACTGTGGCACCAGAGGTCCTTTAGGAAAACAGTTCCAGGTAATTTCATAATGTCCTCATGACACAACTGTAGAGTAACCTGTACTGGAACCTGAGGTTTCTAATCCCCAAACCAGTGCTGTTGGCCTTTTTCTCTGACTTATTTATAGCACCCTTATTTCTGACCTTTATAGCTTAAGATTGTCCTAATGATAATGCTATCCACAAGTCTCTTAAGGTAATTGAAAAAACCAAAGGCGTGCTGGATATGCTGGCCTTTGGTGAAAAATATAATTTGCCTCAGTAATAAAGACAGTACTTCAGTAAAGATAAACTCCCAAATTTTCTAAATATGAGTGTATTACCGATTCCGACTCATAGCGACCCTATAGGACAGAGTAGAACTGCCCCATAGGGTTTCCAAAGAGCATCTGGTAGATTCAAGCTGCCAAACTTTTGGTTAGCAGCTGTAGCTCTCAACCACTACACCACCAGGATGAGTGAATTGGGGAACCCAAATCTGGTGGCACTATGTTTTTATGGACAGAAAATATATGGGAAACAATCAGGAGTTAACTAAATAGTGTTTGTCATGACACGCATGAATATAAATGGACATAAAAACACACATTCACTTCTTGCCAGGTAGCACTTATCCCTGTCTCAGGTGAGTAGATTAGTTATGGTATTTCATTTTTCATGCTAATGTTCTTTATTGGCATGAGTGAGAATTTGCTATATATGCAAATATATATCCAAAACCGAGAAAAACCAAACCCAGTGCTGTTGAGTCAATTCTGACTCATAGCGACCCTATAGGACAGAGTAGAGCTGCCCCATAGAGTTTCCAAGGAGCGTCTGGTGGATTTCAACTGCCGACCCTTTGGTTAGCAGCCGTAGTACTTAACCAGTACACCACCATGGTTTCTGCAAATATATATATATATACACATATAAAACTTCCCTATGAAAGTAAAGCCTTGAAAATACTGTTCCCCATGCTGAAACATGAAACAAGGTTTTAATGAATCCTGATCTGAAATAATATAAAATCATAATGTGCAGAATGTGGACAAAAGAAGATGTAACTCATCTCAGATAGCAGAAATGTTAATTTAGTTCTAATTTGTTTTTTCTATTGTTCTTTTTCAACCTCTGTGAGAGTGTTTTACGTACAAATGTTCCTCTTAGAAATTCTATTTAAAGCTTTTAGGTCAGAGGGCTGTTAGAAAGTTTTTTGGGGAAAAGATGTTACTAAAAAAAGAGTTCACATAAAACGAATTTCTTAAAAACTTGGAGACTTAAAATTACAACATAGTTTCTATCTTTTATCTTTTCTAAATATTTTTATTAATAGGGAAATATTTATCAACAATGAGATTTACATGGAGAAAGTTTTTTTTTGGAGAAAGACTGGATATGGCATTAAGTGTCTTATCTTCAAATTCCAACCATGCCATTACTGTCTCTTAAAAACAACTTTAAAATCCCCCCCCCGCAAAAAAATTTTTTTTTCAGTGACAACCCTGACAAATGAGGTTAAGTAGGAGAAGCAGGCAATTGGCACTGACTGGGGCAAGATTTGCACTTCTACGACCATTTATTTGTAAAATGCTGACTGTGTTCTCCAAAGATCTAAAAAATGAGGGCCTTCTCATTATCAATATCACTTACATCAGCACAGATACTTTTGCTGAATTTCCTTTATTTTGTCGTAGAAAACCACATCCAGGAATGTTTTCAGGAAGACTGTCATTTTGTGGAACTTTATTACTAGGCTGACTGAGCACCCAGATGACTTGTTCTTTGCAATTTGTCTATATGATTATTTAATGAAGTTTAATGTATTAGTTATTCTGCCCTAGTTTTATGTATTTCCATTATTTGTAGAATGTACGTTGATCCTGCAGTGATTGTATCACAAAAAGGGCAATTTAAAAAATTGATTACATGATAAATAATAATGCTAATTAATTATATAATCCTCATATAACCCACAAATTGAAATCTATTTCACTCTCTTGAGGGTAATATTTGTTGAGAGATGAGTTAATATTGATTTTCATTAATGAAGTGGTTTTCTATCAAAGTGTAAAAATGCTAAACAAAAGCGTTTTCTCCAATTCGTAACTGCTCAAAAGCTCTGAAAACTTATGGTACATTCGACTTGTTCATCCATCACAAGGTCAGAATGTGCAACTTTGCAAAAGTTAAGTCATCTATTTCTGATAATAATCCACAAATATTGTCTTTAGCCACCTCATAATCATAAGTAGATGAGGTCATATGTAGCAGCAGGGAAGAGGTGGAGTCTAGTGGCAGTAATGTAGCTCTAAGCCAACGCCTTTCAGCATAAACCTCTCTTTCAGTGACCCATTTTAGAGTAGAACTGCCCCATAGGGTTTCCAAGGATTGCCTGGTGGATTCAAACTGCCAACCTTTTGGTTAGCAGCTGTAGCTCTTAACCACTATGCCACCAGGGTTTCCAAAGAGCATTTAGATTTTTTTTTTTTTTTTTATATACATAGCAGACCCTTGATGGTGCAGTGGTTAAGAGCTTGGCTGCTAATCAAAAGGTCAGTGGTTCAAATCCACCAGCTGCTCCTTGGAAACCCCATAGGGCAGTTCTACTTAGTCTTACAGGGTCACTATGAGTCGAAATCAACTAGACGGCAACACGTTTGGTGTTTTTTGGTTTTATACACATAATGGAGCCCTCATGGCACAGTGGTTAAAGCGCTAGGCTGCTGGGCGGTCAGGGAGAAAGACGTGGCAGCTGCTCTCAGGGAGAAAGATGTGGCAGTCTGCTTTCATAAAGATTTGGAAGTGCAGTGGAAACCCTATGCGGCAGTTCTACTCTATTCTGTAGGGTCACTATGAGCTGCAATCAACTCCAGGGCAATGGTTTTTTTTTAGGCAGATTATACACATAATATATATTAGGTATGTATGTGTGTGTGTAGGAAGTGTATGTACGCAAGTGAGACCAAGAAATTAATTGACCTATATTCAGTCAGTCAGGAAAGAAAAGACTAGCGAAAATAGGTTTACTCTGTAAGAGACAAAACTGATTAATATCCTACCGGGCAATAAAACTATAACCTTTGAGGTGATCTTTTCTGCCAGAGAAAAATCATTTGCACCTCTACTGGAGAAAAAAAAAATCTATACATTGACATGGAATTCACAGAAACTGGGCCCTAACCAAAGGTCACCAGTAGGTCAAACAAAGGTACAACCTCAAGAGAATTAGATAATCCTTGGGTGGTCCTGTTAGACACTGTTCCAATACGATCGTGAAAGTACATGCAGTCCTGCTTTTGTTATTTCTCCAATTTCGGATAACTTTCCTACCCACCAGAAACCCAGTGCCATTGAGTCGATTCTGACTCATAGTGACCCTATAAGACAGAGTAGAACTGCCCCCTAGAGTTTCCAAGGAGTGCCTGGAGGATTCGAACTGCCGACCGCTTGGTTAGCAGCTGTAGCACTTAACCACTACGCCACCAGGGTTTCCTTAGCAATACCAATTTTTTTCTCCAATCCTTAAAGATTGCTTTCTGTAGTTCTAACGTTATCACGCTTTCTTCGCCCCCTAGTTTGCACTAAACTCTCTCTTAACACCACAGAATATACATTCCTGCACAAAAGGAAAATTACTTTCTTTTCCTAATTTTCCCAGGGTTGTGCAGAATTTGGATATCAAGGAAGGGCTTCTGACCTTTAATAAAAATTCCAAAAAATTCAGAAACAGAAATTGACTGTATATTATTATAAATATAGCAAGCATGCCCCCAAATACATTGCTATGTTATATTGAGAAATCCTAAAAAAGTGACCCTTTTATTATATAAATATTACTTCTAACATTTGTAGCTACTTCCAATTGATGATGTGTTTTGTGTTTTTTATTTTGTTTTATTTATTCATTTTACTTTACTTTTGCCCTGGCTGCCACTGATTAATCATTGTTGGAATAATATGTACCAATGCTATACTTGGAGTTTCTTGTTTCAGGGTCACTTTCAGCCCTCAAGATCCACAATTGTATTCATGTATTTTGTTTATCTCACAAGGCACATTTTCCTTTTCAGTGCTATTGTGAAAGTAATATATGCGAGATCTGCATTTTGAATGCAAGATTACCTTGAACCTATAAAGGGAAGAACCAGTGTCCTTCATTCAATAATGCTGAAAACCCAACTCAATAAGGTATTGTTTCTGAAAGAATTTTTATTAAAAAAATATTGCACTAAGAGATTACAGAATAGCATATTGAAGAGCATATGCAGAAGTTCTCTCCAAGGAAGTGAAAGTAAATAACTGAATCATTTTATCAAAAGCATGCAGTTCCCATTTCAAGCCAAGAAAAGAATAATAAATATGAACTCAAGACAATTAGCCTTTAGACTGCTACAATCCCAAGCCATCTGAGCTTTTTATACTTCAACATACAATTTTTTAGAAAAATGAACTTTATTTTTTAGAACAGTTTTAGATTTATGGAAAAATTGAGAAAATAGTACAGAGTTCCCATATACTCACATCCAGTTTTCCCTACACGAGACATTTGACACAATAAATTATTCATTACACTGTCAATATCATAATTAATACTGATAAATTATCATTAACTAAAGTCTATATATTATTCATATTTCCTTAGTTTTTACCTAATGTCCTTGTTCCATTCCAGAATTCCATCCAGGAGACCATGTTACATTGAGGTGTCATAGCTTCTTAGGTTCCTCTTGGATGTGACAGTTTCTGAGACTCTCCTTGTTTTTAATGACCTTGACAGTTTTGAGAAGCACTGCTTCTAATAGAATTGTTTTCTATTAGAATTTTTATAGTTTTCGACGATTAGGGTTATGGGTTTGGAGGAAGAAGACCACAGGGCTAAAGTCCTATCTTTATCCCATTATATCAAGATATACTATCCACATCACTAATCACTGCCGATGTTAGCCTTCATCAGCTGGCTGAGGTAGTGTTTGTCAGGTTTCTCCATTGTAGAGTTAGTCTTTCCCCTCCTTTTTCATACTGTATTTTTTGAAAGGAAGTTACTGTTTCCAGTCCATATGTAACGAATAGGGAATTATGCTCTTCCTCTTTGAGGGTGAAGTAGCTACACAATTTTTTTTTTAATTTTTCTGCATGGGAGATCTGTCTCTTCTACACCATTTATTTATTTGTTCAATCAATCATTTATTTCTATCAGTGTCTTAGTCATCCAGTGCTGCTATAACAGAAATACCACAAGTGGATGGCTTTAACAAAAAGAAATTTATTTTCTCACAGTCTAGTAGGCTAGAAGTTCAAATTCAGGGCGTCAGCTCCAAGGGAAGGCTTTCTCTCTCTGTCGGCTCTGGAGGAAGGTCCTTGTAATCAATCTTGCCCTGGACTAGGAGCTTCTCTATGCAGGATCCTTGCACTGTTTTCCTGGTGGTATGAGGTCCTTTACTCTCTGCTTGCTTCCCTTTCCTTTTATCTTTTGTAAGATAAAAGGCGGTGCAGGCCACACCCTAGGGAAACTACCCTTACATTTGATCAGGAATGTGACCTGAGCAAGGGTGTTACATTCTACCCTAATACTCTTTAACCACAGGCAGAGATTATGATTTATAACACATAGGAAAATCACAAAATGGAGGACAACTACACAATACTGGGAATCATGGTCTAACCAAGTTGATACATATTTCTGGGGGACACAATTCAATGCATGGCAATCAGTATGGACTTATAAATATTATATATTTTGTGTTAATAACCCATAATGCTTTGTTTATTTTGTTGCTCAGATTGTGCTGTTTGGGCCACTGGAATCTCTTTCAGCTTGCTCCTGTGCCCCTTTGATATGCCCCATCATGTGTTTTTTTTTTTTTTTCTTTTTCTTTTGAGTACTTTCTTACTTCATGGCACTACAAGCTGCTCAGGGCTCATCTTGTACGTTTTCTGCCCCATTTCTAGAGTCAGACGTTTAAAAGAGCACTTCTTTTTATTGGAGAATGTTATTAGAAGCTAAGATGTAGGTGCTAGGTGCCCTTATTACTACTGGGGTATTGTTGCTCCTAGAACCTGTCAGCTGACAGAGTAAGGATATACATATGTGTATATACTGACTCATGTTTATACACATATCTACAATTATTTCTATATGTAACCATCGGTATTTGTACTAAGCTAAACAGGAATTTATATTGATGTCTCCAACTCTAATCCAATGCCACAACATGCACTTTCTGTACAGAAAAAGAAGTTTCTTTTTTATGTAAAAAAGTTACTTAATTCAAATCCTTTAAGGTACAATTTTGAGTTTGATTTTGACTTTACCTGTATGCTTTTTTTTTTTTTAATTATTAAAATAGACCCATTTGAACATTTATTGGATTAATACTATTTGGTTGATTCAAATTGGAGATCTCTTATTTTTGTGGGTATATGACTTTATTAGTTGGCAATACCTAGATACAATCATCAAATTATCCCTTTTAGTGTGATTACCAAGGAGAAAAGGACATTCAAATAACAGAGCTTGGGCTGAGGAGAAGTTCATTCTCTCATTAACGTGTTTATTTAATTTTATTTTTTGTTGTTTTTGGCTAGTGCAAAATAAATATGGGACAATCATGGCAAAGAAAACAGACAATCAGTGGGCCAATAGGAAAATTAGAACTGTGCAAAATTAGAATGAGCTGTATCTGCAATATTTCCTTCACTGGATTTTCATAAGTTTTGAAGATAATGAATTAGAGATTTTGTTCAAGGGACTTAAGAATCAAATGGAAAATAACACAAGATTTAAGTAAGAGCTTAATGTAAGAATCTGTGATGTTGTTATAGTAGGTACTTTGTATGCCAATTGTAATCCAAATAAGCATTTTATGAAAAGAGATATAAATCTTTTAAATATCACAGATTTGGGAGGGGTGAGGCCAAAATGATGCTATAGCAGAAGCACCATGCTGTCCTTCTATAGCAAAGACCTGAAAAATTAAGTAAAACAGACACGAACGTCAATCCTGGAACCAAAAAGCATCAAATGAAGGGATAAAGAACTCAACCAAGCACTGAATGAAATAAGAAATTGACAGAGAATAGAGAAAATGAGGAGAGCTACGGAGTGGAGGTCCCCTATCAGCTAATGCAACGTGAACTCCTCATCTTGGACCCCTCAGCCACCAAGAACGGCAAACAGAGAGTACCAGAAGGCAACTTCACAGAGCTCCCAGCAGGAGACAGAGCACTCAGAAACCAGGGATACACCACCCCCTACACTTCTTCCCTCTGTGTGGCCTCCACCACTTTCTGGCGGGCCACTATCGCTTGGTGGGAGAGAGGCTGGCTCTTTGCCACTTGGATTTGCCCCACTCCCCATTGGCCAGCTTCTTCAGTGCCATTTTTTGTTTTGTTTTGTTTTGGCTTCTTTTTGTTTCGTCTCTCTCTCACATCCTTCCTTTCCCTTTTCCCACCCAGCTGGTGCCGTATGCCATCTGTACCCCTTGATGGGCTGTGCCGCACTGCTTGGCTGGGGAGCTACTTCCCCAGTCTCCGCCACCATGTCGGTAGGCTCCCTCAGGGCATTTCTTTTCTCAGTTTCTTGTTTCTCTCTGCCTTCCTTCCTTTCCTTTCTCCTGATCCCCTGGCCACATGTGCAACCTTTGCTGCTTTCTGACAGGCTGTGCCATACTGCTGGACTGGTGAGCCACCAGCACACTGCTTCCCTAGTCCACGCAGTCACACTGGTGGGCTCCCTTGGGGCATTTTTTTTCTTGGTTTCTCGACTCTATCTTCCTTTCCTTTCTCCCAATCACCTGGCATCATGTGTTGTTTTCACCACTTTTTTATGGGCTATGGCACACTGCTTGGCTCGGGAGCTGCTGGCACACAGCCTCCCCAGTCCACACTGTTACACCAGTGGGCTCCCTCGGTGTGCATTTTTTTCTTGGTTCCTTGTCTTACTCTGCTGTACTCCCTTTCCTTTCTCCGGACCACTTCACTGCATGTGCCTTTTTTTTTTTCCAGTTTCTTATCTCTCTCTTTTCCTTCCTTTGCTCTCTCCTATCCACCTAGTCATGTGTACTGTCTCTGCCCCCTTCTTAATGGGCTGTGCCACACTACCTGGTTAGAAAGCCACCAGCACACGGCTTCCCTGAGTCCATGCCACTCCACTGGCAGGCTCCCTCAGCACAATTTTTTGGACCCTGTTTCTCTCTCTTCTTTCTCTTCTTTCACTTAGCTGTACACATCACATCCTCTCCCTTCCCTCCTGCCTATCTGCACCATGCACTGAGCACCACATCCCAAGTGGCACAGGCACAGACCACCAAACCCCACCCTGTACTGCCTTCCAGCCCTGCTCTGACAGCCCCAGTATGTGATGTAAACAACCCGTCCCTGCCCCTCCCCTTCTGCTGGACTTGTCCTGCTGCACCATAGTTGAGCAACCAGCCTTGCCCACCTGGACAATGTGGTAAGAAGTATCGTGCATACAGACAAGCAAACAACAAAGAATGTCCAGACCTCCTGCCCAGGCAGAACCAAATAAAACAAAAAAGTAGAATGAAACAAACGAATCTACAATCAATAAATGAAGGAAATAATTCCTGAATGTCTCAGAGACAGCAGACTACATCAAAACATATTAAGAAAAAACAAGACAGGGTGGCTCCAGAAAGCACTCAAAAATAAAACACCAGATGACCTTCCAGTAGAAGAAAAGGCACTAGAACTACCTGATAGGGAATTCAAAACTCTAATACTCAGGGATCTTCAGGATAGGAAGGAAAATGCAGACAAAAATAGGGGAAAAAATAGACAAAATCATGGAAGAGACAGACAAAACAATGGAATAATTTAGGAAAATAAAACAGGAACAAAACGCCAAAATAAACAACTAGAAATCATACAAAAACAGCAATTAGAAATCCAAAAGATAAACAACAGAATTTCAGAAACAGTGCCATGGAAAGTTGTAGGAACAAATTTGAAACAATGGAAGGCAGGATCAGTGAAATTGAAAACAAATTCTTGGACACCACGTTGAGGAAAAATCAGAGAAAAGAACAAAGACAGGTGAAGAAGCCCTGAGAAAGATGTGGGATACAATCAAAAGCAAAAATCTGTGTGTGATCAGAGTTACAGAATAGGGGAAGAAAACAGAAAACACAAAGAGGATCACTGAAGATTTGCTGACAGAAAACTTCCCTAATATCATGAAAGATGAAAACCTGACCATCCAAGTAGGTCAACGAATCCCATATAGGATAGACCTCAAAAGAAAATCACCAAGGCATATCATAATCACACTCTCTAAAACTAGGGACAAAAAAGAATCCTGAGAGCAGCTCAAGAAGAATGAAAAGTCACATGCAGAGGGGAAACAATAAGACTGAGCTCTGATTACTTGGCAGAAACCACGCAGGCAAGAAGGCAATGGGATGACACATAAAATCTTGAAAGAAAAAAAACTGCCAGCCAAAAGTAATATATTCTGTGGAGCTCTTGCTCAAATATGATGGCTAAATTAAGACATTTCCAGATAATCAGAAATTAAGGGAATATGTAAAAACCAAACCAAATTATTAAAGGAAACCCTTCAGTTAGAGAATCAGCAACATTAGACAACAGCCTGAATCTAGTTCAACAGCCTGAACGCAAGACTGCATCGCCTAGATACCAACCTAGGTAAAGAACTCCCAAGAATAAAACAAAACTAAAAGATTTACAACAGGGAACCAGAAAGGTCAATCTGTAAATGACAACAGCATCAGCTCAATAAAAGAAGGAATAAATGGTATAGATATAGAACTTTCAAATGGAGAAGAAGTCAAGGCAATATTAAGTAATAAAAGACTGGTTCAAACTTAGGAAGATGGGGTAAATTTCAAGGTAACCACAAAGAAAGTTAACAAACCTACTTATGAAAATAAAGAGGAAAAACGTGAAGTCTCAATAAACATAAAATCCACAAAAACAAAAATACACAAACAAAAGGAATTCAGCACAGGAGAGTAAGGAGAACAAAGAAAACGTCAGTGCCACAAAAAAAAAAAAAAAGCACTACAAAATGGCAGCAATAAACTCATATTTATCAATAATCGCACTGAATGTAAATAGCTTAAGTGCACCCATAAAGAGACAGAGAGTGAAGGAATGGATTAAAAAACAAAACAAAGAAACAAACAACAAAAAAAAACAAGACCCGTCAATACACTGTGTACAAGAGACATACCTTAGAAACAAAGACATACTATATTAAAAATCAAAGGATGGGAAAATATATCAAGGGAGCAGCAACCAAAAAAAGAGCAGGAATGGCAATACTAATCTCAGGTAAAACAGACTTTAAAATAAAATCCACCATAAAAGACAAAGAAGGACATTATGTAATGATTAGAGAGACAATCCACCATGAAGATGTAACCATAATAAATATCTACACACCCAATGACAGGGCTCCGAAATATATAAAACAAACTCTAACAGCACCGAAAAGATAAATTGACAGTTCCACAATAACAGTAGGAGACTTCAACACACCACTCTCAATAAAGGACAGAACATCTAGAAAGAAACTCAACAAGATACAGAAGATCTGAAGGCCACAATCAACCAACCTGACTTCATAGACATAAAGAACACTCCACCCAACAGCAGCAAAGTACACATTCTTATCCAATGCACATGAAACGTTTTCCAGAATAGACCACATTTTAGGCCACAAAGCAACCCTCAACAAAATATAAATCTTTTATATATAATTTAAATATGATAATTCCTAGTAAAGTGAAGAGTAAGTGCAAACTGTCTTTCTCCCTAAAATATTCATAATGACATTTTTAAGTGACATGAATCCTTGAGCCTGAGAATCAAACTCACCTTTGTAAATCCTGGCCAATATGAACAAAATGCCTATAGAAATTGTTGCTGTGCTTTGAGCTTTTGTACATGGACTTGTTTGCTGCCTGACCCTGAACTTGGAGGTGTGTGAGACTGAAAGATAGCTAAGCAGACAGAGTATAGGAAGGGACCAGTGTATTTTTTTTTTCTCAGAAAACTGACCAGAATGAGCAAAAATTTTAGCTTGATGCATTCTGACTCAACTATACTATTTTGACTTAACCTAATGGATTTTTCAACACAGTTCCTTACACTCACAAACAGACCTGGATCACAAAAACTGACCTAAGCTCTGCTCCAATCACATAATCCTAGAGTAACAAGCCCAGTTCTTACTTTAGCTGATTAATCTTTTCCCAGTGAAACTTCATGGGTTTGCCTTTATAAATTCTATCTTTGTCCTTGCTTGAGGAGACAGTTTTCACAGAAGCTATTCTCTGTCTCTTTATATGCATTTGAATAAATCGATCTCCAATTCTTTAAACTAATTGTCTTAGTTATTCTTTGATAGTTAGTGGGAATGCCTCATCTTTCAGAACCTCACTTCTGTATGTTAGATCAGATTTTCTCTGCCTTGCCCAGCAGTGGATTCACCTTATCACTCACTCTAATATCTCAGAATCTGTTTTTCTTTCATCAAGAAGGATATAAACATCAACAGACGAATAGATAAACAAAATATGGTACTCTGCTATAAAGAGAAATGAAGTCCTGATTCATGCCACAATATGAACGAGCCTTGAAAACATTATGCAGAGTAATAAGTCAGTCACAAAAGGACAAATATTGTATGATATCATTCACATGAAATAGGCAAATACATAGAGAAGAAAGTTTATTAATGGTTACCAGGGATGGAAAGGAGGGGGAAAGTGGAATCTATGCTTAGGAGACACTGAGTTTCTGTTAATGGTGGCAGAACAATTTGAAAAGGATAGTGATGATGGCTGTACATGATGAACGTAATCAATGGCACTGAACTGTGCATTAAAAAAAAAGTTGAATTGGCAAACTTTTTTGATATACATATTTACCACAGTGGAAACCCTGGTGGCGTAGTGGTTAAGTGCTATGGCTGCTAACCAAGAGGTCAGCAGTTCAAATCCACCAGGCACTCCTTAGAAACTCTATCAGGCAGTTCTACTCTGTCCTCTAGGGTTGCTATGAGTCGGAAGCTACTCGACGGCAGTGGGTTTTGTTGTTTTTTTTTGTATTTACCACAATAAAACAATTTTATAAAAAGTTTATGGAAAACCGAGGTGGCCTGGTACAACACTGAAAACTAGAGAATGATGTACACGAGCCATAAACAAGAAATGATTTCTATTAGGCATAATGAAGATAGAATGACATTGAGGTAGACATTAAGTTAAATTCTAATTCCTCCTCTTGAGGGAAAGGTATGATGCTGTAGGACTGAAGCAGAGGAAATCCTGAAGAATCTCTCTCAGTCCCCAAATTGAAGTTTTGAAGAATGTGAAAGTGTTAGGTTGTGGGTGGGTGGAGGTGGTGGGCAGTGGGCACTTGGAATCTTTACGTGGAGTAGAAAAAATACATTAGGGAGTCACTGCCATTACAAAGTATTTTGCAAATAGTGTCAATAAAATCATTAAAGATACTTTTCTTTTTAAGATATGAGTTGTAGCCGCAGGTAGACTCAGGGACAAAATTCATAGCAATAATCCTAAATACACTTTTGATATATCAAGGAGGAAGCAGGTAGAAATGAAAGTAAATAAAACAAGCATTAAATCCAAGACATTAAACAAGATCCAGTTCTAGAACAATAGAAAAAAGAAATTAATACAGGTAAAAGAAAATATTAAATTATTAACAAGGAAATTTTAGATGGTAGATAAATCTAAGAGCTGGCTTTTGATACTAATAAACATGACAACATGGATGAATTTCATAGACATGCTGAATGAAAGAAGCTGGAAAGAAAAGAGTACATACTGTGTGATTCTATTTACATGAAGTTTTACATCAGGCAAAACCAATAGATGGTGAAAAAAAAAATGAGAACAATGGTTGCCCGTGTGCAGTGTTGACAGAATTTTTATTTTTATAGGATGTGAATTATACGTACATATGCACTTGTCAAACTCATCAGTTGTGGACTTAGGTTTTGTGCGGCTTACTGTATATACATTTTACCTAAAATAAACCAACCAATCCACAAATAAATATTGAAATGTCGCTAGTAAATTTACTTTTCTCAGTGGCATAGGTTAGTAATTCTGAAAGTAAAAAAAAAAAAATTTATTTTATTTATTTATTTTTAACTTCAGTATATTCTAGGCTTGAGAAAATACGTAAAAATATGGAGGATAATGGAAGCTAGGTTTCTCAAAGTTCTTGAAAAGTAGAAGAGGAATAGAAATATGGAAAAGTGAAAGACCAATATGTGTCCTGTGGTACTGGTTTAGAACTGCAATTCATAGTTATTAATTTAGATACGTATATAGTGATATAGATACAGAAATAAATATAGGTATAATGGATAGATAGATAAATAAAAAAGATACAGGTATTTCATATTTGTCTTTGCTGTAAGGGACTAGAAGCAATGACACATCAGTAGTAATGAGCATACAAAACACCCACGTCTTGGTGTCTAAATACCATTCTCCACTAAAAAGAACCAGGTTTTCTTGGAAAAATGGTGGACTCCAGGCCTGGGGCAGAGAGAGTTATGAGTCTAAAATATTTTGTTCTACCAGAAGATAAGGAAGTGTTCCAGGAATCATAGGAATATGTCAAAGAATAAATGAAGAGCCCTTGTAAATGCATGGACCACAACCCTTGGTCACCACCACTGAGCTGAGAAGAGGGGCGGTGGAAGTGACTGGGGAAGACTTCCCAGGCAACATGGTCTACAACAAACACTGGCTGTTTGGTGTTCTCAGCAGGCCCATCCAGAATATGGATGGTGGATTCAAAAATAGTGTACTGATGTTCCATTTCCTGATTTTGACAACTATAGTGTGGTTAGGTAAGAAAATATCTTTGTTCTTAGGAAATACACACTGAAGTATTGGGGGCGGGATAGGCATGATATCTTGAACCTCAACTTTAATTCAAACTTTTTAGCAAAAAAAAGTTATATTTTATATTTATATACACACACACATACATACATATGAATAAAATTTACATTTTATACATAATAATACAAATATATAATAATACAGCCTATAGTACAAAATGTAAATAATTGGTGAATTTGGGAAAAGGGCATATGGGAGTTTTCTGTCCTATTCATTTAACTTTTATATGAGTTTAAAATTGTATTAAAATTAAGTTTTTCCAAAAAGATTTTTTAAAGTGTACAGTAAAAAAAAAAAGAAACACGAATGACTTTAAGAATGAAGTTCTTAAAAGCATAGTTGAGAGTATACTAAAAGGTATAAAAAATATATCAGAATAACTCTATACTGATAAACTTTAAAGTAATTTTCTGGGAATTACAGGTGGAATATTTAGTAGCAACAAAAATTATGCTGTTGAAGAATATTGAATAGAATTCTAAAATATTCAAGACATCGTTAGATTCCAAAATACAGAACAGTTTTCAAATAGACTGTAGCTTTACAAAAATAAATACAGAATCAGAACTGAAATAATAAAATGATAACAGTGATTATTTCTAGGTAGAAAGATTTTGGGTATTTTCTTTTGGGGGCTTTTCTGCATTTTTCAAGGGCAATATTGTGTATTATATTTTCAATAGCCACAAAAACCCTCCATAAATGTAATGAAATATCTAAGAAAACACACATTAGGAAAATGTGCAATGGCTCTGGAAACTAAGGATTAGAATTCATCATATATCAGAATCTTGGAAGGATTCATACTAATTGTAAGCAGACGTTAAGGTTTAAATAATTCCAATCATTGCCAATGAACACTTGACCTTTGGCCAAGGGACAATGCAATAGGGAACTGATGCAGCCCTCTGACAGGAAGAGAATCAGTAACAGGGAAACTGGCTGGACACTACCTTCTCACTCACTGCAGCTACTTTCTGAAGGAAAATATTTCCCCCTTATACTTATTCTCTATTAGCTCCATTCTTTCTACATTCGTTTAGAGTATCTAAGAGACCCAGAAAATATCTGAGCGTATATCCTGCTTCCACAACTGTACTTTCTAGTTCAGAAGAGAGAGACCAGAAATCTCCAAACTCAGAAAAGCTAGGACAGATAGGAGAGGGAGTTGGGGCAGAGTAATAAATAATCATTATTTCATTTTGGTTGAACATCAACCGATCCTTTATGGTATAATGACTCTGTGTATTCCTTCCATCTTCTTTTGATGCTTCCTGCATCATTTAATATTTTCCCCATGGAATCTTTCACTACTGCAACTCCAGGCTTGAAATTTTTCTTCAGATCTTTCAGCTTGAGAAATGCCGAGCATATTCTTCCCTTTTGGTTTTCTATCTCCAGCTCTTTGCAAATGTCATATAATCCTTTATTTCATCTTCTGCAGCTGCCCTTTGAAATCTTCTGTTCAGTTTTCTTTTACTTCATCATATCTTCCTTTTGCTTTTGCTACTCAACGTTCAATAGCAAGTTTCAGAGTCTCTTCTGACATCCATTTTGATCTTTTCTTTCTTTCCTGTCTTTTTAATGACCCCTCACATTCTTCATGGATGATGTCCTTGATGTCATTCCACAACTGCTCTGGTCTTTGGTCATTAGGGTTAAATGCGTCAAATCTATTCTTGAGATAGTCTCTAAATTCAGGTGAGATATACTCAAGGTCATACTTTGGCTCTCATTGACTTGTTCTAATTTTCTGCTGTTTCAGCTTGAACTTGCATATGAGCAATTGATGGTTTGTTCCGCAGTTGGCCCCTGGACTTGTTCTGACAGGTGATATTGAGCTTTTCCATTGTCCCTTTCCACAGATGTAGTCGATTTGATTCTGTGTATTCCATCTGGCAAGGGCCACATGTATAGTCATCATTTATGTTGGTAAAAAAGGTATTTGCAACGGAGAAGTTGTTGGTCTTGCAAAATTCTATCATGAAATCTCTGGCATCGTTTCTATCACCAAAGTCATATTTTCCAGCTACGGATCCTTCTTTTTTGTTTCCAACTTTTGCATTCAAACTACCAGCAATTATCAATGCATCCTGACTGCATGTTTGATCAATTTTAGACTGCAGAAGCTGGTAAAAATCTTCAATTTCTTCATCTGTGGCCTTAATTTAAATAATACTCAAATTAAATTTGAATAATACTCAAACTAAATTTGAATAATAGTCTTATTAACTGGTCTTCCTTGTAGGTGTATGGTTATTATCCTATCACTGACAGCATTGTACTTCAGGATAGATCTTGAAATGTTCTTTCTGATGATGAATGTAACACCATTCCTCTTCAAGCTGTCATTCCTGGCATAGTAAACCAGATGATTGTCCAATTCAAAATGGTCAATACCATTTCATTTCAGCCCAACATATCAATATTTATGTGTTCCATTTCATTTTTGACAATTTCTAATTTTCCTAAATTCATACTTCATACATTCTGCATTTCCATTATTAATGGATGTTTGCAGCTGTTTCTTCTCATTTTGAGTCATGCCACATCAGCAAATGAAAGTCCCGAAAGCTTGACTCCATCTAATCATTAAGGTTGACTCTACTTTGAGGAAGCATATCTTCCCCCGTCGTCTTTTGAATGCCTTCCAACCTGGGAGGCTCATTTTCCAGCACTATTATATCAGACAATCTTCCACTGCTATTCATAAGATTTTCACCAACTAATTCTTTTCAGAAGTAGACTGCCGGGTCCTTCCTCCTAGTTTGTCTTAGTCTAGGAGCTCAGCTGAAACCTGTCCACCATGGGTGATCTTGTTGGTATCTGAAAACCAGTGGCATAGCTTCCAACAGCACAGCAACACACAAGCCCCTACAGTACAACAAACTGACAGACACGTGATACTGAAGGAAGAGGTCCAAGCTGCACTGAAGGCATTGGTGAAAAACGGGGCTCCAGGAATTGACAGAATATCAATTGAGATGTTTCAACAAGCAGATGCAGTGCTGGAAGTGCTCACTCATTTATGCCAAGAAATTTGGAAGACAGCTACCTGGCCAACTGACTGGAGGAAGGATCCATATTTATGCCTATTCCCAAGAAAGGTGATCCAACCAAATGCGGAAATTGTCGAACAATATCATTAATATCACAGGTAAGTAAAATTTTACTGAAGATCATTCAAAAGCAGCTGCCAGAAATTCAGGCCAGATTCAGAAGAAGATGTGGAATCAGGGGTATTATGGCTGATGTCAGATGGATCCTGGCTGAAAGCAGATAATACCAGAAGAGTATCTACCTGTGTTTTATTGACTATGCAAAGGCACTCAACTGTGTGGATCATAACAAATTATGGATAACATTGCGAAGAATGGGAATTTCAGAACACTTAATTGTGCTCATGAGGAACGTATACAACAAGTGGCAGTTGTTCGGACAGAACAAGGGGATACTGCATGGTTTAAAGTTAGGAAAAGTGTGCATCAGGGTTGTATCCATTCACCACACCTATTTAATGTACACTGAGCAAATAATCCAAAAAGCTAGACTAAATAAATAAAGAAGAATGGGGCATCAGGATTGGAGGAAGACTCATTAACAATCTGCGTTATGCAGCTGACACAACCTTGCTTGCTGAAAGTGAAAAAACTTGAACCACTTACTGATGAACATCAAAGATCATAGCCTTCACTATGGATTACACCTCAACATAAAGAAAACAAGATATCCTCACAACTGGACCAATAAGCAACATCATGATAAACGAAGAAGAGATTGAGGTTGTCAATGATTTTATTTTACTTGGATCCACAATCAACACCCATGGAAGCAGCAGTCAAGAAACCAAAAGACACATTGCGCTGGGTGATTTTGCTGCAAAGGACGTCTTTAGTGTTGAAAAGCAAAGATGTTGCCTTGAAGACTAAGGTGCCTCTGACCCAAGCCATGGTATTTTCAGTCACATCATATGCATACAAAAGCTGGACAATGAATAAGGAAGACCGAAGAAGAATTGATGCCTTTGAATTGTGGTGTTGGTGAAGAATGTTAAATATACCCTGGACTGCCAAAAGAGTGAACAAATCTGTCTTGGAAGAAGTATAACCAGAACACTCCTTAGAAGCAAGGATGCCAAGACTATGTCTTACACACTTTGGACATGTTATCGAGAGGGATCAGTCCCTGGAGAAGGACATCATGCCTGCTAAAGTAGAGGGTCAGCAAAAAAGAGTAAGACCCTCAACAAGATGGATCGACACAGTGGCTACAACAATGTGCTCAAGCATAACAACGATTGTGAGCATGGTACAGGATGGGGCAGTGTTTCGTTCTGTAGTACATAGGGTCGCTATGAGTCAGAACCAATGCAATGGCACCTAACAAGAACAACAACAACTTCATTTCGGCATCTCAATAGAGAAACATAGAGGTTTAAATATGGTTAATTAAAACACAACTATATAATAGAATAAATTCCTAAGGGAAAAATAATTTTAAGAAGGACCAATGCAAGAAACAAATAGAGGGAGAAGACTGTTACTAAAATATACTGAAGAATAAATATAAGTAAGTGGGAGGAAATAAAATCAAAGTGATTAAGTAATTGGCTTGAATTATTCTATGAAAAGTCCGACTCTCAGATTGGTTTAAGAAATAAAATCTAGACATATTATGAACACAAGAACAAAAAAGGGTGAAAATAAATGAACAAAGATATGTTAGGCAACTAAATAGACACTAGATAAGTGGTAACTTTGGTGAAGGGTAAGGCAGTACACAATACTGGGGAAGCCAGCTCAGCTTGTTCAAGGCAAGGTCACAGAAGCTCCGTAGACACAACCAAACTCCCTGAGGGACTGAATTGCTGGGCTAAGGGCTTTGGGGACCATGGCCTCAGAGAACATCTAGCTCAATTGGCATAAGATAGTTTTTTTAAAAAATGTTCTACATTCTACTTTGGTGAGTCGCATCTGGTGTCTTAAAAGCCTACAAGTGGCCATCTAAGATACTCCATTGGTCTCACCCCTTCAGGAGCAAGGGAGAATGAAGAAAACTAAAGATACAAGCGAAAGATTAGTCCAAAGGACTAATGGATCACAACTATCACGGCCTCCACCAGACTGAGCCCAGTACAATCACATGGTGCCCGGCTACCACCACTGGCTGCTCTGACAGGGATCACAATAAGGGTCCTGGACAGAGCTGGAGAAAAATGTAGAACAAAAAAAGGCCAGGCTTACTGGCTTGACATAAACTGGAGAAACCCTGAGAATATGGTCACCAAACATCCTTTTAGCTCAGTAATGAAGTCACTTCTGTGGTTTTTGCTTTCTCCAAATATTATTAGACAGGTCCATAAAACAAAACAAGACTAAAGGGGCAGACCAACCCAGGGGCAAGGACTAGAAGGCAGGAGGCAACAGGAAAGTCATTAATAAGGAACCCAAGCTCAAGAAGGGAGAGTGTTGACATGTCATGGGGTTGTTAACCAATGTCATAAAACAATATGTGTACTAAGTGTTTACTAAGTAGCTAGTTTGTTCTACGAACCTTCTTCTAAAGTACAATAAAAATAAATAGCAGCAGATTTACAAATAAAAAAAAGATACGTTAGGCAGATAAAAATAAAGAGAAATCTGGATGATATTATTAACATTGGCTATAGTGGACTTCAAAAGTATTTACCAAAAGTGATATTTTATAATGTTAAAAGATATAAAAAATTGATGTAACAATCACTAATATTTGTTTATCAAATAACTAAGAATGTAAAGATTTTAAACAGAACAATCACCAACCTAATTACATATATGGGGTATATATATGTGTGTGTGTGTGTGTGTGTGTGTGTGTATCAGATGTCGTTGTTGTAAGGTACTGTCAAGTCAGTTCTGGCTCATAGTAGCCCTATGTACAGCAGAATGAAACACTGTCCCATCCTGTGCCATTCTCACAATCGTTGCTATGTTTGAGCCCATTGTTGCAGCCACTGTGTCAGTCCATCTCATCCAGGGTCTTCCTCTCTTTTGCTGACCCTCTACTTTACCAAGCATGATATCCTTCTCCAGGGACCCATGTCCAAAGTATGTGAGATGAAGTCTCGCCAACCTTGTCTCTAAGGAGTATTCTGGCTGTACTTCTTCCAAGACAGATTTCTTCATTCTTCTGGAAAGTCCACAGTATATTCAACACTCTTCAACAACACCATAATTCAAAGGTGTCAGTTCTTCTTTGGTCTTCCTAATTCATTGTCCAGCTTTTGCATGCATATGATGCAATTGAAAATACCATGGCTTAAGTTAGGCACACCTTAGCCTTAAAGGTGACATCTTTGCTTTTCAACATTTTAAAGAGGTCCTTTGCAGCAGATTTGTCCAATGCAATGAGTCTTTTGATTTCTTGATTGCTGCTTCCATGGGTGTTGATTGTGGATCCAGGTAAAACGAAATCCTTGACAACTTCAATCTTTTCTCCATTTATCATGATGTTGCTCATTGATCCAGTTGTGAGGATTTTTGTTTTCCTTATTTTGAGGTGTAATCCAGCTATGGTCTTTGATGTTCATCAGTAAGTGTTTCAAGTTCTCTTTACTTTCAGCAAGCAAGGTTGTGTAATCTGCATAATACAGGTTGTTAATGTCTTCCTCAAATCCTGATGCGCTGTTTTTCTTCATACAGTTCAGCTTCTCGAATTATGTGCTCAGCACACAGATTGAATATGTATGGTGAATGCATACAACCCTGATGCACACCTTTCCTGACTTGAAACCACGTAGTATCCCCTTGTCCTGTCTGAATAACTGCCTCTTGATCTATGTACAGGTCCCTCATGACACAATTAAGTCCTCTGAAGTTCCCATTCTTTGTAATGTTATCCATAATTTGTTATGCTCCACACAGTTGAATAACTTTTCATAGTCAATAAAACACAGGTAGACACTCTTCTGGTATTCTCTGCTTTCAGCCAGGATCCATCTGACATTAGCAATGATATCTCTGGTTCTACATCCTCTTCTGAATCAGGCCTGAACTTCTGGCATTTCGCTGTCAATATACTGCTACAGACACCATTGAATGATGTTCAGTAAAATTTTGTTTGCATGTGATATTAATGATATTGTCTGATAATTTCCACATTTGGTTACATCACCTTTCTTGGGAATAGGCATAAATATGGATCTCTCCCAGTCAGTTGGCCGGGTAGCAGCCTTCTAAATTTCTTGGCATAGACTGGTGAGTGCTTCCAGTGCTGCATCTGTTTGTTGAAGCATCTCAGTTGACATTCAGTGAATTCCTGGAGCCTTGTTTTTTGCCAGTGACTTCAGGGCAGCTTGGACTTTTTCCTTCACTACCATTGGTTCCTGATCATATGTTACTTCTTGAAATGGTTGAACTTTGACCAGTTCTTTTTGGTATAGTGACTGCATATTCTTTCCATTTTCTTTTGATGTTTTCTGTGTCTAATATTTTCCCCATAGAATCCTTCAGTATTGCAACTCGAGGCTTGAATTTCTTCTTTAGTTCCTTCAGCTTGAGAAATGCTGAGTGTGTTCTTCCCTTTTGGTTTTCCATCTCCAGCTCTTTGCACATGTCATTATAATACTTTACTTTGTCTTCTTGAGCCGCCCTTGGAAATCTTCTGTTCAGTTCTTTTACTTCATCATTTCTTTTTCATTCCAATTTCTCCACATCCTCACCAACACTTATTATTATCTCTTTCTTTGATTATAGGTTTCACAGTGGCTGTGAAGTGGCATTAATGATATTCATTATGTTATACAACTATCACCACTACCCAGTTCCAAATTTTTCTGTTACCTATAGCAGCACTGTTTTTTTTTTTTTTATATATAATTCAATGGTTTTTGGCATATTCACAGAGTTGTACAACTATTACAATAATCAATTTTAGAACATTTTAGTCAGCTCAAAAAGAAACTCCAAACCCATTAACAGTTACTTCCCATTTTCCCCAAGTTCCTCAGTCCTATATACCCACTAATCTATTTTCTGTCTCTATGGATTGGCCTATTCTGGAAATGTCATATAAATGGAATCATATAGTATATGACCTGTTGTGACTGGCTTCTTTCACTTAGCATAATGTTTTCTAGATTCATCCATGTTTTAACATGTATCAATACGTCATTCCTCTTTGCAGCTGAATATTCCATTGAGTGGATAGACACCAACAATTCATTCAGTCGTTCATCAGCTGGTAGACATTTGGGTTTTTTCCACCTTTTGGCTATTACGAATAATTCTGCTATGAACATGCATATAAAAGTTCTGTGTGAATGTATGTTATTTCTCTTGGGTATTGCTGGGTCATATGGTAACTCTATGCTTAACTTTTTGAGGAAATGCCAAAGTGTTTTCCACAGTGGCTACACTATCCTGACAGCAATGTATGAGGGTTCCAATTTTTCCACATCATCACCAACAATTGTTATTATCTCTTTCTTTGATTGGAAACCCTGGTGGCGTAGTGGTTAAGTGCTACAGCTGCTAACCAAAAGGTCGGCAGTTTGAATCCGCCAGGCGCTCCTTGGAAACTCTATGGGGCAGTTCTACTCTGTCCTATAGAGTCACTATGAATCAGAATCGACTCAACGGCACTGGGTTTTGGGTTTTCTTTCCTTGATTATAGGTATCCCAGTGGCTGTGACTTGGTATTCATTGTGTTTTTGATTTGCATTTCTCACTCATCATTGCTTCTTGCTTCCCATATCTTCTTTGTGGATTCCATTTCCTTGTTCCTAAAGTACATCTTTTATCATTCATTTAGCAAGGGTATATAAGTGGTAAATTCTCTCAACTTTTGTCTAGAAATTTCTTTATTTAACCTTAACATTTAAATGATAGTTTTTTTTAAATCTGGTTATAGAATTCCATATTGATAGTTATTTTCCTTTGTGTTGTTTTAAAGATATTCCATTGCCTTCTTGCTTCTTTTATTGCTACAGAGAAATTTTCTTAATGTAATCTCCATAATCTTTTTTCTCTAGCTGCTTTTAAATTCTTCTCTTTGTCTTTGATTACCTGTAGTTTCACTACCATGTGTCTTGGCGTAGATTTATATGTCTAGCTTGAAATTTAATCTTGCCTATTTTGCAATCTATAATAACTATATTAAATGCAACTTTATAAAAATATCTTTGAAAATCTGATGGAAATGGGAGATTTTCTAGTAAAAGATAGATTTTAGTTATTACTCCCAGAGGAATTTAAAAATTCAGAACAAATCAAGAAAAAATTGTTAAAAAAAATCTACCATCAAAAAAATCATCAGTGAAACGGCAAACGTTTTGTTATAAGTACTTTTAACACACACACACACAAGGTGACAGTTCAATATAGTGTTATATCTGAGTCCTATCTAGCTTTCCAGGAATAGAAAATGCTCTGTTATTTAAGCTATTCGGAGTATTAAAAAAATAATAATAATTAGGAAAATCTTCATAAAGATACCAAAAAATCCTTAACAATAAAGCCCAGAAATAAAAAACACTGTCATTTCTGAAGATAGATAATCACATTCTAGAAAGGAAATGACAGCTAACTGAATTCAGAAGTATAGTAAAGTGAAAGTATATCTATTCAGCGAGTATTCACCACCACTGCTGACAGGGCAATTTCTTTTGCATTGGAGATACCACAATGACCACGATTCACAGACTCTCTTCATCTCATGGGCTAAAGAGGTAGAGAATGCAATAGACCAGGAGTCAGCAAATGCCATCAAATGGGCCAAGTATGGCTTGCTGCTTGTTTTTGTAAATACACTTATTAGAACATAGCAATATCCATTTATTTATGTATTATTTATTGTTTCTTTCACACAACTACAGTAAAGTTTAGTTATCACAGAGACCGTAACGCCCACAAAACCTAAAATATGCACTACCTGGCTCTTTATAGAAAAAGTTTGCTGATCCCTGAAGGAAACAATAATAATAATAAGAGAATTGTAGTTATTTTAAATGATATAAAGAAAATAAGTGGACAATGGATGTGGAGAATAACTTGAAGAGTCACGTTTAGACAGATTAGTCAGGGAAAGCTACTCTGAGAAGGTTCAGAGCCCTGAGGCATGATAATGTACCTGGTAAGTGGTAAGTGAAGAACTAGGGAAAGTGCATTTTCACAGAATAATAAGTAAAAAAAAGGCTTAGGGATCTTGGGGAATAGAAAGTAGGCTAGTGGGGAGAAGAGCAGTAAAGAAGGGGCAAGGGGGAAATTGGTATGAAATGGTGCTGGAGATTAATTAGGGAGCAGGTCTTGCAGATCATGGGAAGAAGTTTGGATTTTATTCAAAGAGCAATAGAATTTAACAGTAGAAAGGCAATTATGGTTCAATATTAAGTGATCTATCAGTTTTCAAGAAAGCAAAAATATGTGATGATATAAATTAATGCCAAAAATATCATTTAGTAAAATTCAGCAGACATTCTTGATCATAACTATAGTAAAAAGAAAATAAGAAAATTTCTTAAACATGGCAAAGACTCTTTACCCAAAACCAACAATCACAAAGAAAACATATGGAAGGCATTGCCATTAAAAACAGAAAAAAAGACAGGGATAGCTGCTATCACTGCTATTATTCAACACTTTCCTAAAGGTTCTAGCTAATTCAAAAATGCAAGAAGTACAAGGAAGTCCAATGACTGAAAGGAGCAAAATTATCATTAGTTGTAGTTAATATGCACCTATACTTAGAAAACCTGAAAGACTTGGTTTTAAAAACTATTACAACTTGTTAGAGAATTTAGTAAATGGCTACAGATAAATACAGAAAAATCAAAAGCTTGTTATACTAGAATTGCCAGATAGAAATGAAAATGGAAAAATACCCCGCCTTCATAAGGAGTCCCTGGGTGGTACAAACAGTTAAGCACTTGGCTGCTAACTGAAAGGATGGTGGTTCAGGTCCCTCCAGAAGCACCTCAGAAGAAAGACCTGGCAATCTACGTCCAAAAAATCAGCCATTGAAAACTCTATGGAGCACAGTTCTACTGTGACACACACGAGGTCGCCATGAGTCAAAATAAACTCAACAGCAATTGGATTTTCATAATAATGAAAAAATTATATGGCTTGTAAGAATAACTTTAACAAAAAAATAAGACTTCTGTAAAAAGCACTTTTGAAAAATGTTAAATACCATAAAATAACACCTGATTATATAGAAAAGCATCATTTTCCAGGATGGGAAGACTTCATGTCCGTTCTTCCCAAAAGAATGCATAAATCTAATGCAATTCCAATCAATTTCTGTCTAGAGGAATTGAAAAACCCAAAGGTTACAGTTTATTGCTTGGTAAAATGGTAAGCTGTGTGTGTCTGTGTCTAACCCACCGATCTTATCCTTACATTTCTTTATTAAATTGCGTATGTGACTTTCCCAATGTTTGTTGAGATGGGTTCATTTCACATTATCACAATTATTTAGACATCTTTGGGGTCACCTCTTAATTGAGATTCCCCAGAGGATTCGCCCGACAGAGTAAACTGTGTTGCTGGAGAAATACACCTCTGATCTGGTTTCGTCCAGGTATGTCTTTCTCTGTCTTATGGAATGAACTCCAAACGGCAACAGAGTGACTCCATTTCTTTTTTTCCTTTCCTCTGTACAGATTATACGCTTTGTTTTTGTTTCTGGTTTTGCATGGCCAATACCTTATCTCTCTTGTGGCAGCAGTGATTGGGAATTTGTGGTCTCATCATTTGGCAATCTCTTTTGGATGGTTGGTGGAGGTCTACTGTCTGTCAAGTGAGAAATGAGAATCTAGTTTGCTTGTCTTTTTAGTTTTTTTTTTTTTTTCCAGCCTGCTTGTCTGTTTGTGAGATCAGTTAAAAAATGCCTGCCTTCTGGCAAAATGAACAACTCTTTGAACTGGTGAGTTTTTATTTTTCTGTTTTTGCTTATGATCTGTGGTGGAAACTATAGAAGCAAACCTGCAGTCTCTCTATGGATCTACGTACCTACAATTCAGAAAAGTCCTCTTGTGTTGGTTCTTCAGGAACTCACAGACAGGTCAAAAGGGAGAAAACACAATTTCTTGGGACCAAGTTCTGTTTTGTTTCCTCCAGAACCACATACCCACACCAGGAACATGGGATCCCCTCTTCAAGACCACCACTGTGCCAGGAAGAGAGGTGGGGTAAGGCTAAGTTAAAATACCACAAAGTTCTCCTACCTTGTTTCAGTGGCCTTTCTCCTGGTTAAGCATTTGCTTGTGTGTTGTAGACTTTTGACTGTCTTCCAGAGTTCCATTAAGGTTGTTTCTGACAGTTTTTGCCAGGTTTTTCAGTGTTTCTGCAGGGATGGGTCCTCGAAGTTCACTACTGCACCATTTCCACTGATTGATGTTCTTGTGTCTTAAAACTTTAATGGAAGGGTTGTAGAAATCTTTTTCCCCTTTACAATACCAAAATGCAATGAAGCTTGCACAAAACATCATATAACAGACCAATTTTACTAATGATTATGTGGGGAAAAAAAACCTTGTCTTTCAACAGGAAATTAAGCATCATCTGTAGCGTGCCCTTCCAGGTGATCAGACTCTATCTAGCTTTGTTTTTGAGTCGTTTTGCACCTCTCTTTAAGTTTAGCTAACTGATAAATATCTGAATGCTCTCTTTTCTGGTAATGATTTTAATTGTCTTCCTCTCCGTTTAGGAAAAAAACTGTTCTTTTTTTATTTACAAATTCTCTCAAAATTCCTTTACTCCACATAAATTTTTGCTGTTTTGACTTTTGACTTTGAATGGATTATAGCACCTGCCTGGTTCCTCATATCTTATAATGAAATAAATTCTGCAGTAGTTGTTTATTTTATATCTATATAAGAGTCATGATTTCCCCTTTTTCTGAAAATTATCTATTAATAGTGAAGGCAAATAGCCTATATAATTTGGCAGCACAATGTCAAGTACTTTATATCCCAGGAATGCAAGATTGATTCAACATTATGGTATCTATTTTGGAGCCCTGGTGGCACAGCGCTTAAGAGCTTGGCTGCTAATCAAAAGGTCACCAGTTCGAATCCACCATCCGCTCCTTGGAAACCAATGGGGCAGTTCTACTCTATCCTATAGGGTCACTATGAGTAGGGTTCAACTCAGCAGCAAACTTTTTTATTGTTGTAAATGTATATATGACACATTTGCCGATTTAGCATTTTCAGGTACATATAATGATATTTAAAGACAAAAGGAGTCATATGATATCTACCCTTAAGGAGCTTAATTTTTTATTTGTTAAAGTATAATTTTCATAAAGTTATGTCTGCCATGTAAATACCAAAAGGACATGTATCAAAGATTTTATTCAATCCACTAATTAATGAGGGGACCAGTAAGATGTTAAAACTAGTACAAAGAGCATTTGAAGAGCTAGGAATCTATAGGCAACTTAATAAAGGAATATTAGCATAAGGTGAGCTACTAAACTGATTAATATATTACAAGTCAATGAATTACATGGGTTACCTTTTCTAGTAGATAGAAGTTATTTGCACCTCTACTAGACAAAATCTAAGGTTAATCTTTGTCCTTACAGAGTCATAAAATAGAGTAGGCAATAAAAAGTTAATCAGAGCTGCAAACCCAGCATTGTACTGAAAGAATATCTAGTACTCTCTTGAAACTATTTCTCATTTTTGGATAATTTTCTACCACATTGGTGGAGATAAAATATTAGCTTCCCTTTAAGGATGGCTTGCATTTCTGAGTATAGTTTTGACATTTCTTCTGTGGAAAATGTGTTCACCGAGCCATTCCTCTGACCAGCAGCCCTCCTCATAGGCCAACTAGTGGAGATGACTGTGAAGTTACTGGGATTTTACTACTCAGGACCACATCTTGGGTTATAGGTCAATTGTCAGAGGTCAGTACAGAGAGTGAGATGAGTGTAAGCTGGAATTAGAAGAAAGACATTAAAGAAAGGGTAGACAACCATGGAGGCATCAGTGAACTCCAAGAGCCACTGAATTGAGGCCTCCATCATTTTGGATAATCTCAAGTGTTACCATGCAGCTTTGGGGACAGATAAATGCTGTGTGTCTATGTATTTCTTTAGAGTAAAAGAAAATGGCATTTTTTACTCAGGTGTATTGACCTGGAGTTCAGAGTCAACTCATATAATCCTCATACTGACTCTGAATGCTCAGGAACTTCATAGGTAGAAACCATCACTGTTTTTAGTGGAAATGTTCTGTGCAAAGGATGTAGAAATAAAGACAACCAAAATGAGAACAACCAAGTCTATGTATTCAGAGCTTGCTGTAGCAAGAAAGTCAGCCACCATTTATTGCAGAGACTCAAAGACAAGCAGGGGAGTGAGAAAGCTTTATAGTGAAAAAAGGGAGGTTTCAGGTATCCCCTGATTGGAAGTTAATGGCATGGAGGAGCTGTAGGCAGACCAACTAGTAGCAGGGCATCCTATATGATTGCTTAGGAGCGCATATTGGCTTTCTTTGGTTGGTCTTGAGTTAGAAGCTGGGGCAAAAATTAGGGAGACTGGCAGTCATTGACCAAGTCCTGATGATTCTAGGCTGATCGGTGTCAAAGTCGTGCATTGGCTACCTGAGCTGGTTGCTGCAGAGGTTGTGGGTCAGAGTTCTATTGTCATATGTAAAAAAAAAAAAAAAAATATTTGTAGATCACCAATTTTCTGATCGTATTTTCAGTCTCCTAAGGCAGGCCGTGACTATTTTTTTTTTTAATCTGAAAATTCTTCATGGAACTGATAGTTGGAATAAGTCTTATGGCTAGTAATTTTGGATGAATTTCTCTAGTCCCCACTTCATATGTTCCATTTGACCATTGCTAAGGATTGATTTGGGGACGATTTTACTTTTACTGTCTACTTATAGTTCTCATTTACTCTCCTGTTATCCTACTGAATGATCCAGTGTTCTGAAGCTTGCTGCAGCATATTGACCCAGCCTTGCCTGCCCACAGTGTTCCTTATTCCAAAAAGACCGTTAGAAACTCTTTGAAGGCCAAGGCTTTTCTTTCTGTTATCTTCTAAATTGTCGGTAATACTAACACAGAGGGTGATCAATAAGTGATTCTGACTCATTTAAAAATTTGCCTCCTATTCACCAAAGCCCAGAGTTTACTTAGACAGAAACTGGCTCATTAAAATGGTATCACACCAGGTCATCTTTATTATCTTCCCCCCAAATTATTCAATGTATGCATTACTGAGCAGGGGGCTTTGCAGATTACTTAAAAAGAAAAGAAAATCTATTTTTTGATTGTGGAAAAATCTTTGAGAGCGAAAGACACAGTCAGTTTCAAACTGCTTTTGCACCTGAGCAGAATTAAAAGTTACCTTGCCCCTGAGAAGAAGAGAGAATTAAGTTGCTCATTATCAAGGCTCCATGTAGTCTTGGCCCCACAGGATCAGGCTTACCCCTGAACTCACAAATTGCCTGCTGGTGTGGCCGTTAAAAAAGAAAGAACTGAGTAAAGGGTTTGAGATTAAAAATTACCCCAAAAGGGTTCAATATAATTTGAATAGGAAGGCAAATACTTTCCTTCTATAGTTTCAGTCAGTGTTAGAGAGTGTTTTTTGTTTTTTTTTTTAATGTCCTCAAGGACAGCTTTTATATATAGAAGAGACTAGAGGTTTACTTAAAGGTTTTTTTTTAAAATTGTTTTATTTATTTTTTAAGCTTTGAATTCAGCTTATAGTCTCTGAGTTCTTTTCAAAAGTTCAGCAAATTTTTACAATTGCCTTTTTAAAAATTAATTTTGTTGTTGTTGAGTATATACACAGCAAAACATACGCCAATTCAACCGTTTCTACATGAACCATTTAGTGACAATGATTACATTCTTTGACTTGTGCAGCCATTCTCACCCTGCTTTTCTGAGTTGTTCCTCTCCCATTAACATAAATTCACTGCCCCCTAAGGTTCCTATCTAATCCGTCAACTTCCTGTTGTCAGTTTGATCCCATATAGATAGTTCTTAAAAGAACATATGCTCAAGGCAGACCTTTTTAACTAGTTAAGCTAAACTATTGTTTGCTTTTAAGAAGACTTCAGGGGATATTTTTGGTTTCAGGTTTCAAGATTACCTCATGGCAGTAGTTTCAGCGGTTCATCCAATCCTCATGGCTCCAGGAAGTCTGGAGTCCATGAGAATATGAAATTCTGTTCTACATTTTCCCCCTTTTGATCAGGATTCACCTATATAATCTTGGATCAAAATGTTCAATAATTGTAGCAAGGCACCATCCAGTTCTCCTGGTCTCATGGCAAAAGAGGCAATTGTTCATGGAGGCAATTAGCCACACATTCCATATCCTCCTTCTATTCCTGACCTTCCTTCTTCGTCTGTTGCTCTAGGCAAATAGAGACCAATCGTTGTGCCCTGAATGGCTGCTTGAAAGCTTTTAAAACTTCAAGCACTATTTAACGAACTAGGAGGTAAAACAGAAGCACTATAATTGCTTTTAAGGGGGATTTTAGAAACTTATTTAATTACCTTAAACATTTCAATTTATTCCATTTTCGTTAACATTTTACATTAAAATGTTCAATTTTCCTTCCAGCAATACAATTGTCTAATTTAAGTACAGCCTTCCTGATTAGTTAACTCTTATTAACCTCATAAATTAAACTCATAAATGCCTTATCTTAAACTTTTTAAGAAAATACATAAAATCAGTTCAACTTAGTATCATAAGCCTAAATCAGTTAAACACAAGTACATTTGAGAAAATGGAACCACAAGGCTAGTAAGACAAACAAGCATTACAAGAAAATATAATAGCCAATATGCAAGATTCCTTAAAGCAAAATATTAACAATATGGATTTTATTATCTTAAATTTTCTGTATATACTTGTATTTCTTCCTAGGTTAAAAGAAACAATTATGTCATACCAAAAAATCTTTGGAGATACCTTCTAATTAAGCAGAGGTTACAGAGTCATTCTTAATGACAACAGTGAGGGCTTCAAACTGACAGTTATAATCATTGTAACTTTAAAGGAGTTGGGGGAGAGTTTCACATAGTTCCTGTCCATGAATTCAAGTCACATAATTCCTAATACAGGCATAAGCTACTGATTCTCTCTTCATTTAAGATTTCCCAGTAGAATTCCTCTTGATTTTTAATACCCTTAACTTTGTAAAACATATTTGCCTCTCAATACAGTATTTTAGGCAAATGTTAATATGAGAAAAACGTATATTTATGTCCCAAAAGCTCAATGCAATATTTTTAACAAAATGATGAGAGGGAAAAGCCTTGAGTTACATTCCACATACAGTTGACAGAACGACAGGATCAGAATAGAAGCCTTGACAAGCACACCGTACCATCAATAAAAAAGATGTGACTCTTTGGATCTCGAGGTTGTAAAGAGAGGCATTGCAACATCACAGCATACAACACTTAGTTATGATAGTTGTATATCCTGTCATTAGAGGCTATTACTCAAATGAATGTGATTTCAATATTTTACGAGATTGGTTGTAGTTTGAGTTGACAGATAACATTACAATTTTTCCTATGAAAAATAATTGGAAGTCGGCTCCTGATTAACAATTTTTTGTTGAAGGACTGATTTTCAGGAACAGTTTACTGACATTAAGCACGAAACGGTGCACTTGTCTTTTTTTTTTTTTAATTTTTAAAATTATGGTAAAAATATGTATTACAAAATATTCGAACATTAATCGTTTTTACACGTACAATTCAGTGACATCGATTACCTTCATCACGTTGAGCAACCATCGCTGCGATGCACTTGCTTTTTAAAAGAAGTGTGTAGTCTCCACCAAAATTGTTGCCAACCTTGCCTCATCATCTCTTTCTGTTGGGTTTTCACTTCTTCATCTCCCACCATATTTAAATATCTTCCTGTCTGGTTCAAAAACCTTTGCACTTTACTGTTTCCTGCATTCTTTCCACATTTTTCCTATCTTCCAGGATCACAGCTTTTACAAATATTAAAATATACCTAATCAAATTCCACACATCCGCATGGTTTTGTCTTGCACTCATAACTCTAAGATTTTCCTGTTGACACTTGGGAATACAGTATGATTATCCTCTCCTGTCTCTATATTGCCTCTGTCTGTCTACCTCTTAATCTGCCTTGTCAAATTAAAAGGCCCATTGGGATGGGTAAAAGAAATGTTTCTAATATTTAGTGAGTCAAACTGAGGTTTTAATTTCTTTGTTTTAATAAAATGCAAGCAGTAAAATGTGTATTCCGGGATGCCATTCAAACTGCTTCACTGAATTACTGTTGGCAAAGACATTTTTGCTCTTGTTCAAAACAATGAAATAAAATATAGCTCATATTATAATATGACCGGCATGATTCTGTCATCTCTAATCTTAATTTTATTTTACTAATTATGTTAGAAAGAAAATCTTTTACTTGTTTGCTTTTCACAAGGATCTTATTGGGCCATCTGCCTAATTTTCCTCATTCTAGATTCTCATGGAGATAACTGCAAAATATTAAAGTCAGAAGAAATTGCTACCGGCCCTAAAGCTTGATGAATTATTTTTGCTATATATGAACGGTACCAGATTAAGGAAAGACAGACCAGGATGTTACTTCCTTTGTAAAGACTGGGTACACTGGAAGTCTGAAAGAATCAGGGAGCCAAACGCTGGTAAAAGCACTTTTACCTGGAAACTCACGCCTCTGCCGCTTACAGATGCTGCCCACGTGATTCGTCCTCGTTCGGGAGGTGCCACGGATACCCCAGGACAGGTGGTCGACCTCAGGCTTGTACCCGCCAAGCTACTGTGCTTAGTGTTGTTAGAAATACAAAAAGAATTATTAGACTACAAAGGAGTTGGGATTAGTGTTCTTTAAATGAGCCACCAAAAAAAAAAAAAAAAAAAAAACCCAAATGCACTGTCTGCCAGTCGATTCTGACTCCTAGCGACCCTATAGGACAGAGCAGAGCTGCCCCATAGGGTTTCCAGTGAGGGCCTGGGGGATTCAAACAGTTGACCTTTTAGTTAGCAGCTGAAATGAGCCATAGGTCATCAGATTTCACTAAGATTATTAACACCATAGAGAATCTTGCGCAGGAACCGTGAGTTGCTCCAGACAACTTCTTGGTGATTTTTGCGCTAGGAGGTGGGTCTGGCCAGTTCAGAGCCGTCCCCTTAAAGTTGATTGGTCTGAAAGCAGGAAGTGCGCCGACTACATGGTGACAGGAGCTTTTTCCGCTAAGGCCGCAATGGAAGACAAGAAGTTTGGGGCAGTGAATATCGTCTGCTCCAAACGTGGAGGTTATACAAAAATTCCAGATCCAAGCACCTGGAACCTCAACCCGGACACCTCTCATGTGTATTACTGGGTAAACGAGATTGTTTATGGAGTGGAATTCGGTTTTATACCCCATGTCAAAGGAAGTGTTGGTTCGTGACATGTCTTCAAACTTCCTGTCCAAGCCAGTAGATGTTTCCCAGCTTGGTGTGATTTTTGCTGGTACTCAGAAGAACGCTGGCTTTACTGGGGTCACAGTGGTAATCATTCGCAATGACCTGCTGGGGTTCGCCCTCGGGGAATGCCCCTCCTTCCTAGAATACAAAGAGTAAGCCGCAAACAAGTCCCGGTGCAGCATTCCACCGTGGTTCAATATCTGTGTCATGGACCTGGTCCTGGAGTGGAATGAGAACAATGGTCGTGCAACAGCTATGGAGAAGCTTAAAAAAAAACCCACTGCTTTTCTAATTCAAGCTTATTTCTAACTAATTCACGCTGCTAAGTTTTCTAGCAAGACCTCAGTATTCAAACTTGTCTGTGGACTGAATTATGTAAATTGCAGTGTCTTAGTTATCTGAAATACCACAAGTGGATGACTTTAACAAAGAGAAATTTATTCTCTCACCGTCTAGTAGGCTAGTAGTCCGAATTCAGGGCATCAGCTCCAGGGGAAGGCTTTGTTTCTCTGTGCATCCTTGCTTCTAATGAACGTTCTAGCTGTACTTCTTCCAAAACTCATTTGTTCCTTTTTCTGGCTGTCCATGATATATTCAATATTCTTCGCCAACACCACAGTTCAAAGGTATCAACTCTTCTTCAGTCTTTCTTATTCATCGTCCAGGTTTCACATGCGTAGGAGGCAATTGAAAACACCATGGCTTGGGTCAGGCTCACCTTAGTATTTGAAGTGACATCTTTGCTTGTTCACCACTGTAAAGAGGTCCTTTGCAGCAGATTTGCCCAATGCAATGCGTCTTTTGTTTTCTTGACTGCTACTTTCATGGGCTTTGACTGTGGATCCAAGTAAAATGAAATCCTTGACACCTTCGATCTTTTCCCTGTTTGTCATGATGATGCTTATTGGTCCAGTTGTGAGGATTTTTGTTTTCTTTATTTTGAAGTGTAATCCATAGTGAAGGCTGTGGTCTTTGATCTTCATCAGTAAGTGCTTCAAGTCTCCTTCATTTTCAGCAAGCAAGGTTGTGTCATCTGCATAACACAGGTTGTTAATAAGTCTTCCTCCAACCCTGATGCCCCATTCTTCTTCATATAGTCCAGCCTCTCTGATTATTTGCTCAGCATAAGATTGAAGAGGCATGGTAAAAGGATACAACCCTAATGCACACCTTTCCTAACTTTAAACCGCACAGTATGCCCTTGTTTTGTCCAAACAACTGGCTCTTGATCTATGTACAGGCTTCTCATGAGCACAATTAAGTGTTCTGGAATTCTCATTCTTTGCAATGTTATCCATAATTTGTTATGATCCACACAGTCGAATGCCTTTGCATACTCAATAAAACACAGGTAATCATCTTTCTGGTATCCTCTGCTTTCAGCCAGGATCCATCTGACATCAACAATGATATCCCTGGTTCCGCATCCTCTTCTGAATTTGGCTTGAATTTCTGGCAGTTCCCTGTTGATATACTGCTACAGCCACTTTTGAATGATCTTTAGCAAAATGTCACTTGCATGTGATATTAATAATAGTGTTTGATAACTTCCACTTTCGATTGGATCACCTCTGTTGGGCATAGGCCATAAATATGGATCTCTTCCAGTCGGTTGGCCAGGTAGCTGTCTTCCATATTTCTTGGCATTGATGAGTGAGCACTTGCAGCGCTGCAACTATTTGTTGAAACATCTCAATTCCTGGAGTCTTGTTTTTTGCCAATGCCTTCAGTACCATTGGTTCCTGATCATATACTACCACCTGAAATGTTTGAACGTCAACCAATTCTTTTTGGTATAGCGACTCTGTGTATTCCTTCCATCTTCTTTTGATGCTTCCTGCGTCATTTAATATTTTCCGCATAGAATCCTTCAGTATTGCAACTAGAGGCTTGAATTGTTTTCTAAGGTTCTTTCAGCTTGAGAAATGCTGAACATGTTCTTACCTTTTGGTTTTCTATCTCCAGTTCTTTCACGTGTCATCATAATACTTTACTTTGTTCTCACGCCACCTTTATATATGTTAGTATTTTTAAATTCCTTTCTGAAGAAATTTAGTTAATAAGCATTTTTATACAAAAATTGAAATTCACGTAATCTACCTCCTACATGCCAGTAGCATCTCCCTCCCAGTTGTAACAAGCAAAAATATCTCTAGACATTGTCAAATGTCCCCTGAGGGGCAAAATCTCCCCTAGTTTAGAACCACTGGTCTAAATAAACAGCAATGTGTCTTTTCCCTGATTTTTCAGGATGGCTTTTAGTACAAGCATACATTGTATTTTTAAAATAGTATTTGAGTTTGTTTTTCATGTAGAAACTAGTTCTTACCAACCTCCTAAATCTCATACTTGTTTGCTGATCAGATAAACTAGAATCACTCCATGAAATGTTTTAAGATAACAAAAATTACAAAATTATATTCAATTAAAATGAATTCTAATCCTTATGTACTTTTTGATATCAATAGTAATTATCTTCCAAAGCATGTCCCTTTAAACTTTAATTCCAAGCTCTCTCTTTTATTTAACTTTAAAACCTTGAACTAATATCAAATTGAGCTTCAATTGAGAATCTTAAGAGACTTAGATAATTTCAGTAGTGTGATACAGTACAGAAACCTTAGTTTCATAAATTTTAACTTACGGACCTCTGCTTCTTACATTAGTATGTTACAAAGTGGCTGTACCCTTGGTTTGTGTTAAGAATGTGTTCATTTTTGCCACTTTAAGATGGTGTAAATGTGATGTGTATGACTATGCCTCAACATATTGCATTTGTTCATGGTCTTTGCTGATCCACTAAAAATGCTTATATATAACTATTCTTAGTTACCTAGTTCCCTCTTTTCTCTGCGTTATAATTAATATCAGTGATTGAACTCTACCAGGACAAGAGTGCAAAGTGCTGTGTATGCAAAGTAATGAGATGGGCAGAATAGATTGTCCTAAAGTGTCAGTTTGTCCCAGAGTATCAAAGAACAGACCTAAAAAAACCAAACCCATTGCTGTTGAGTTGATTCCTACTCATAGGAACCTATAAGATAGAGGAGAACTGCCCTCTAGGGTTTCCGAGGAGCAGCTGGTGAATTCGAACTGTCAACCTTTTGGTTAGCAGCTGTAGCTCTTAACTACTACACCACCAGAGTTTCAGTGAAAGAGCATAGTGAAGGATAAAACTTGAGTTTATAACAAGATAAAGGTTTGAGGGAAGTGGATTTTATTTGCCATGATTTATAGTGTCTGAGTCCGAAAACAAAACAAAAAAGAAATATTTTAAAATTTTAGCAAAGTTTGCTTAATTCTGATGGGCTTATTTATAAAGATGTATTAATATCCTTCACTGCCAGAGAGTAAACTATTGCAGTACTAGAATTTGATTTTATTCCTGCTAAAATATAAATTGATCTTGAAATATTTAGTCTGCTTTTAACAAGGGGGGCTAAAAGATTATCCTTTACTTCCTGTGTAATCTGCAGGGTTAGCAGAAATTCTGTATATCACCAGAATAATTTCCTGTAATTTTTGGACTTTATTATATTCTTGATCATTTAAAAAATAATCATTTCAGAATGAACCAATGTTAATTATAATTGTGCTACCTTCTTCTATGATTATTCCAAAATATTGTTGTCAAGTTGATTCATGTGTAGTTAAGGGGCAAGCAGTCATGGATTTGCAAGGCATCTGTGTTCCTTTTTCAATCTAGTGACCGAATCTTCTCTGATAACTCTTTGCTTTGCGTCCTCAAGATCAGATCCTAAATTCAGAAAAGCAAAACTTAGAGGATTTAACTTTTTTTTTTATTGTGGTAATATATATATAACAAAACATTTAGCAACCCAATGTCTTTGACCTGTACAATTCAGTGACATTGATTATGACCATCATGTTGTACAACCATCTCCAATATCTTTTCCAAATTATCCCACCACCATTAACAGAAACTCAGTGCCCCCTAAGCATTGTTAGGATGTCTTTTAATGTTAGAATTATCTTTAAGAGTTCTCAAAGAGCCCTGGAAAATCACAATGATTTATGCATTTATCTTATAAAAAGAAGGATGCTAGAAATATTTTCTGTTGCTTTGTTAAGCTTCATATTTTTGAATTAGCTCATCACTTTTGTAAGAACTTCATGGGAAGAATTGTCAAATCAAAGGATAACTTTGTACAAATAAAATGTTATTCATCTAAACTGTTCTGAGACTGCACACTTTATAAAATATTGACAGGCTGAAGAGTTGTTAAGGCCTTCATTGTCCATAATATGACCTTACCCCAGGGAAAAACCTGGTTATGAATTCTGCCCCCGTGGAGAATTTTATTTTCCTCAATTTTGCTATTGTTACTTATTTAATAAAATAACCTCATTTTTATTATCAAGCAGACAATTTTTTAAAAATAATATTTTATTATGTCTTCAGTGGAAGTTTACACAGCAAATTGGCTCCCATCTAACAACTGATTATTCAGTGACATTGGTTACGTTTTTCACAATGTGTTAACATTCTCATTCATTCCATTCTGGATGTTTTCTTTCCAGTAATCTGTTCTCCCTGTCCGTTTACACTTTCACCTTTGCTTTAGGGCAATTGTTGAACACTTGGTCTCATATAGATGATTTTTTTAAGATGTGCAGTATGCACTGGTAATATTCTTTATTTTATGAGCCAATCTGTCATTTAGCTAATAGGTGACCTCGGAGGGTAGCTTTGGTTCAAGGTTTATGGAGATCTCAGGGCAATAGTCTCGGGGAGTCCTCTAGTCTCAACTGGTCCAGTAAGTCTGGATTTTAAGAATATGAGTTCTGTTCCACATTTTTCTTTCCTTCTATCAGGATCCATCTATTGTTGCCCTGATGAGAACGGTTGTTAGTGGTAGTCGGACACTATCTAGTTCTTCTGGTCTTGGGGTATATGAGCTGTGCTTTGTGTAGACATTTAGTCCTGTAGACTAGTTTCTTCTCTGAGTCTTTGGTTTTCTTCTTTCTCTTTTGCTCCGGATGAGAAGTAACCAATAGTTTATCTTAGGTGACTGTCAAGCAGGTGCCTTTTCTTCCTTCCTTCTGTGGTTATAACACAAAAACTGTTCTTCATCTGATCCAGAAGCTATACTCTTAAATAGTTTTGTAAGATAAGGATTTTGAAAGCTTATGTTAAAAAGAGAAAACCTAATATGTAATCTACATCTTGTGAAATAAGTACTATCTCCCAAAGCATTCTTTTTATTTGTAGGAAAGTCTTCACAAATAATAACCTGGAAGCACTTTTTTAAATTGTGATTTAGATGAAGGTTTACAGAGCAAATTAGATTCTCATTAAACAATACACATATTGTTTTGTGACGTTGTTGCCAACCCTACAACATGTCAACACTCCCCTTCTCAACCTTGAGTTCCCCATTACCAGCTTTCCTGTACCCTCCTGCCTTCTTGTCCTTGCTGCTGGGCTGGTATGCCCATTTAGTCCTGTTTCGCTTTATGGGCCTGTCTAATCTTTGCTTGAAGGCTAAACCTCAGGAGTGACTTCAATACTGAATTTAAAGGGTGTCCAGGGCCATATTCTTGGGGTTTCTCCAGTCTGTCAGACTAGTAAGTCTGATATGAAAGCACTAGTTTTGTGTCATCAATTATAATAAATTGGAACAAAAAAAAATATAACAACAATTTTTAAAAACAGATCAGTTTAGTTTTTGAGGAATATGCTAAAATTACAAGAACATAAAAGGTGTTTTTGCTCTTTTTGATACATGGCATGTAATTTTATGTCTATGTATCTGTATAAATGTATATTCAGTCCCCAAATAAAACATGACATTTTATTTTAAATATCATTTTTTACATAGTAGGCTTTTTCTTCCATAATTAATATAAAGGAAATTAAGTAGCATCATTTTCTTATTGAATGGGAAGAAGTCTAAATTTATCCTTATGTATTTAAAAAATTCTTAGATACTATTTTGCATAAACATTATATTGTATTCTCTGTTGGTATGCTAAACTAAAATAGCAATATTTTGCTTAAATACACTTTTTATTATATTTTCATACAAAAATGAGCAAAATGATTTTTAAAAATTTTACAAACAGTTCATAAATCTAGAAAAAAATTGAGTTTAAAATGTATTTAAGAGGTAGATTACATCGGGTATGGAGATTGATTGGAAGGCATGAAGAAATGTAGATTCGGGAGTTTAAAGACTCATACAAACATAAAATGAATACCTGTCAAAGATTTTGTTTAATTCATTAATTACTGAGATAGCCAGAATCACATATTTGTAAACAGCAAGTAATGCTGAAATTAATTTACGAATAGTTGCAAATTTGGCTTATTTAAGAGGAGCAATGGAAAGAAATCAATTGCATTTCTACCAGACAAAATTTATTCGCATGTCTCTGGACAATAATATTTTGCATTGCCATCAGTTATCTTTCACTTACAGAGTTGTAAAATAGGTCAAAGGCAATGAAAAATAGAGAAGTTATAGAATCAGGTACTACAAAGTGTGTGCTTAGACAACTGCTTTCCGCTGAAAACACCCATTAATCTTTTGGGTCCATTTCAAAAGAGAGAAAATAATGAGTTCAACTTAAAAACTTTTGCATTTAAGTTTTCTCAGACATTTAAAAAATGTTTCTGTTTATTTGACATTTGGTAATTAATGTTATTTTTTCAGAAAAGACAGAAGAAGGTTCATAGATTCTTGAGAGGGTTTATTGATCTGATTCTGCGAGATGGAAGATAGTAAAACATTGTTAAGGACATGGGATCTTAAGTCGGATTGCCTAAGTTTAATTCTGACTTCCTTACTAACTAGCTCTTGACTCTGGGAAAGTTACTTACTTTCTCTATAACTCTGTTATGTTCTCCTTAAAATTGGAAAAATAACAGTATTATAGAACAGTTGGGAGGGTATAATGAGGTAAGAAATGGTACATGCCTGACATACAGAAAGCACTCAGTGTCCTCAGAGAAAGGCTATTGGTGTCCCTAGTTTCCTCATAAAAAGTTCATTTCGATTGAAGTTTAAGTAAGTTGAAAACTCTTTTTGTGATTACAGCATTATCCAGTTCCTCCAATTTTCAGTCATGCAGCCTTAGCTTCATCCTCTTAAGAGCAATTCATTAAGATATAGCTGAGGCATTAAAATGAGAGAAGGAAACACACGTTGCCTAACTTTAGCTATGGAAGTTTCACCTTGTCATCACCTTATGCCTTCTTGGCATCTTAAGTTCCATAGAACTCGCCTATCAGCACTATTTTCCAGATAGATCCAGATTCCAATGGACATTGTGGCACCAAAGGTATTGCTTGGTTTCCTCCCCATAGCAACTGTTTACTATTCAAATAAATTTTAAAATTAGATAAATCCTATATGTCAAATAGAGAAAACGAAGGCACGACATTCTGAGGCAAAAGTTGAGAGCTGATCATTACTAGCAAATTCTGAATTACTGAATGACTCAGCGAAATTCAATTGCAGAAGAACAAGTGTAAAGAAATATTAAAGTTTTAACCATTTATACTTAAGCAGGAAGTCTGTAATTTCACAATTACAATTAAAACCTTTGATAGTCTCAGCTTGTTTAAAAAATTGGTTAAGAAAAATGTTCAAGGAATGGAAAAATCTTTTTGATGCCCCTGGAATCCAGATTTCTGGGTTCATGGAATTGGGGTGACCCACCAGGCCATTTGCCCTTAGGTGTGCTTTTGAACCTTGAAGGAACTGGCTCCCTGGAGTCGTTGTCAGGTCAAACAATAGCTTAGTAAGCAACTTAGTGGAGATTGTTTGGCCTTAGGCATTGGGTTCTTTTGGAAAATTATCTATGTGCAAGTCCTTGGTGACTGTACCCTATCCTGTGCTTTGATAATATCTCTTGAGAAATTAACAATAACCTATATAATACTCTTTCACTGTCTTCTTCTTGAATGGTATTCCTGATATGTTTGGGTGATGCTGCCTGAATTGAATCATATCTACTCAAAATAAATATATTCTGCTACACTAACTTTTTGGTGTTTCACTGCAAATTTAGGTTTTTGACAGGAACATAGGCCAAATTATTATCTAAAATTGAGTCAGGATAATGAGTTTATTGTTTTTTGTTTTTTTTCTCTTTACATCTTACTGTGCTCCCTAATTTTGTATAAGGAATTACTTCAATGTTTGATTAAAAAAATAATAAAGGTGGCTCAAAACCCACAAAACCCTCAAATATGCCCTTTAAGAGTCTTATGCAGAAGAGAAGGGAGAGAGTTAGACACCTAGGTAGTAAGAGTCAAGTCTTAATTTTTTTTTCACTAACCACCATACTGCTATGTCAAAATAACAAACATTTTCTTATGTCATTAATACGGAAAATACTGCTTGAAGGGTTATGGACTGATTGGGGAAAAAGGAGCCAAGTTTATGATAGAAAGTGCTGTATTCTGCTGGTAAATGCATGATTATTATTCTAGCCTTGGCAATAGAAAATAAGCACTTCTGTTAAAGTTCCCAAGTTACTTATTTCCCAGTTTCCATGGTAAACACTGTTTTTTTTTTTTTTTTGTACATGCATAAAGAATCATAAATTAAGAGTGGGCCTTCTTCCAGGAGTAAGTTGCACGGGGCAGAGAGGTGAGTGCTCTGTGTTTGAATTGACCTTGAAATGGATTGACACCTCTGGTCCCTTTTGTAATGTAGTGCTTCTCAACTGAGAAGCTGAACTAAAAAGAAAATAGGGAAATGAGAAGAAACGGCCAATAAGGGATTTAGCCTCATAAAAGGAAAAAAAAAAAAATACTGCTTAAAACTGAGCATGCTAATGGACTAGAGCTGAAGAGCTGTGAAAGTAATTCACTCACAATGTTTCTTTTGTTTGTGGTTAGAAAGGAATGCATAGGTGACACACATGGAATTCCTTTTCAATGGAAACAACTTTCCCCAGAGCAACAGGAAACGCAAAAGAAAAATATTTCTGTACTGAAGCGGGACCTGAGGTGGAGTTAAATAGGTGAAGTTTTTGGTAGATAATCAAGTTTCACTAGACTTTTACCCTCCTTTCTTGGAGGACCTTCTGCCCTCTTGCTCTTTTCCTTCCAGTATTCTATCAAAGCTTACTCTTAACAACCAGTCATAAATGTTCATAGAATGTAAGTACTTGATTGAAGCTCATTATGTTAGGCATTTGCTCTCAATAGGGAATATGTTCATAACCAGGACTGATGCTCTAAGGGTGGCAGTTAAGGCATAAAAGAATAGACTAGTAAAGGAGACATGATGGGAGAAGAGAATCTTTCGGTGAGCTTTAAAATACACTTACTGGCTGCTTTCCTATCTAGTCATAGTGTAAGTTTCATCCAGCAAGATTTATATTTTTTGATACTACTTTTTCCTTTTGCATTAGAACACCTAACTTAAAAACTTTTTCTTACCAAACCCACTGCCGTCAAGTTGAATCCAACTCATAGCGACCCTATAGAACAAAGTAGAACTGACCCATAGAGTTTCCAAGGAGCACCTGGCAGATTCGAACTGCTGACCTCTTGATTAGCAGCCATAGCACTTAACCACTACGCCACCAGGGTTTCCTTTTGCCTACAGTTTCATTAAATTACTGTTGAAAAGAAAATGTAATGGCAGACATCTTACTTTGATTTTAAGGTTTTTCTTACCCGTGAAACCAAATATTAACAGTAAAAAAAAAATCCTGACCAAAAGTTAATCTTGCTAGTGATCATTTTCACCCAAGGTTGTTGATATTTTCTTTCCTGTACTAAACCAGGCTTACTTAATTTAAATTTCAAAAGATATCATGGCTGCAGTTGGGTGGAGGGCCAGAGACCACATTGTGACTGGATATCAGTTGATCTTAGTAAAAAAGAGGAAGGCAGGGATCAATTAATCATGTTAAGATTAGTCGATGGTTAATCTTCTATAAGTTTTGATTATTTTTAACATTATCATATCATATCCTGCACATGTTGTAATACTTGGCAAACAATGGTGCAAAAGAACTCAAAATTTAGTGATAAATTGGGAGTTGAATTTGTAGACACTAATCTCCAAAAAAAAAAAATTTTTTTTTTTTTTTTTAATCTCCAGCAATTTTCTTAACTCCTGGAAGCACACAAACTTCTAACTTACATGTTCTGTCATTACTTCTTTATCCTAAAATGTATTTTTTTTTTTTACTACCTAGTATGGGTGCCACCCAATTCTTCAGAAGAACATGCACAGTCATGCTGTATATTTCTACATGTTGACCTAAAACAGACTCTTTTGATGCTACTTCAATGAAAATGAAGAGAGAATAATTCTGATTACTAATATATGGCATAGAATACAACTTCCTGATGAAGTGTTAAGAAAATACAAAGGCAAAAATCTGAGGCAAAAAAAAAGGGTGTCTGTTGCAATAACACAAGAAATTCCAAATAAATTAACAAGTTTCACAAAATATGTAATTTTTAATTTAAAAAATGTTATCTTGATGCACAGTGCACAATAGTTGTTGAAAATTATGTAATAAAATCCAGAAGAGCACTGAAATTCAGTCAGAACTGATTCATTCAAAAATGGTAAGTATAATTTTCATAAAATTAAAATCATGGCTCTCATACAAATGTAATATGAACATGCGTCAAAATGTTATTGCATGTACTCGTTAATGAGGGAATCAGTAAGATGCAAAAACTGGTTCAAGCAGCATTTGAAAAGCTAGTTATACACATGCATGAATTCACATGCATACACACACATACTTATACAGAGAAATGTTCCTATAAGGTGACTGAGGAAGATAGAAAACTGATAATGTCTTACCGGGAAATAAAGAGTGTTATCTATTCCACCGGACAGAAATTATTTTCATCACTATTGAACAAAAGTCTATAAATTGACATGTACCTGGGGACGTTAATAAATAGTGTACAGTAAGTCTATGTAGATACCTTCTGCTACATCAGCAATTTTGAAATTATAGTTCATAGATCAAAAAAAAAAAGTTTTTTTTTAGTAGATCAGCAGCATCTGTAATAACCTGGGAATTTGTTAAAAATGAAAGCCTCAGGCCCCATACCAGATTTATAGAATCAGAAACTCTGGGATGAGGACCAACGATATTTTAACAGACCCTTCTGACTAACTCTAAAGCACACTGAAGTTCGAGAACCAAGTCCCTAAATAATGCTTGGGTGGCACCAATTTTGTTCCTCACTTTCAAATTTTGTATATTTTTTTCATAGCAAATAAAAATGTGACCACTTTGTGCTCTTAATTTTTCCCAGATTTTGAAAATGCCTCCAGTTGTCACTTTCACAGTTTAGAGCCATTTTCTGTCCTTGGCCCCAGAGTCATTTTGTAGGATAAGTCCCAAAGAAGAAATAAAGGGAAATGCTAATGCTATAATATTTTAATAAAAGAATCTTTGTGCATATATTTTTTCATATAATTTATGGAGAAATTTGAGAGACGTGGGTTATAAGCCAAATTATAATGGAGCCCACAAAGCTCTTTATTTAGCAAGTTAGGACCTTATAAGAGACCTCATCCTATAATGCTGATAATGCATTATTTCTTCTGCATAACAAATGTTATTGCTAAATGAATAGTTGACATCAATTCTTTTGTTGCACATTCCTAACAAAATTATAGTTCTTTTTAAGGTGTGCTTACAGGACTGATTTCTAATTTCAGTTTTCATAACTCTGTTCTGCCTTTATATAGTACTGACGGTACTAAGTAGTAGAAGGAGGGAAGAGCTTCTAGCAGTAACATGTTCTATTTCACACTGATTCTCATGAGTCATCTCAATATTATGTTATTTTGAAGGTCAGCAGCTGGAAGGAAAAAGCAGAGAAGAAATAATACTTGCAGGTTTAAACTTAAATGTTCCTCTATAATACATGAAAACCTTTTTGCAGCCTGTACATATAAGGTAGAGCCCTTGTGGCTTAGTGGTTAAGAGCTTGGCTGCTAACCAAAAGGTCGGTAGTCAAATCCACTAGCCGTTCCTTGGAAACCGTATGGGGCAGTTCTACTCTGTCCCATCGAGTCACTTTGAGTTGAAATTGACTCAACGACAATGGGTTTACGTATATTTATGGTATTAGATGTTCCAAAACCTACTATTCTAAAATATAATTACTTTCCTATGTAGCTGTCTAAGGCTGGGTTCTCTAGAGAAGAAAAACCAGTAAAGCATATAAATATATAGAGCGAGAGATTTATATCAGGGAAATGGCTTATGCGCTTATAGAGACTGGAGCGCCCCAAGTCCACGGGTCAGCCTGGAGGCTTCTCCTGATTTACGTAGCTGCAGGGGCTGATGAGCCCAAGATCAGCAGGTCAGACAGCAGGGCTCTTGCTCACAGGCTGTAAAGATTGACGAATCCCAAGATCGGCAGGCAAGACCACACACAGGTAAGCTGCTAGCTCAAGTCCCAAGAACTGGAGATCAGACTAACAGGAGCCACCTGCAGGATCCAGAACAAGCAAAAGCCCACAAGCCTTGCCAAAATGTCCACTTATATTTGATGCAAGTCACATACCCAAAGAAACTCCCTTTCACCTGACTGGCTACTCACAGCAGATCCCATCATGAGGGTGACCACATTATATCAAATCTCAATATGGAAGTGATCACACCATCATACAACTATCAAAACACTGAGAATCATGGCCCACAAGTTGGCCCACAATCTTAACCATTATAGTAGCGATGGGCTACATTTGTCTAGTAAACTGAAATAAAACATATCCAAATATTTTTATCTGTTTTAAAATGTTACCCTTTTAATTACATACATGTTCATTGCAGAAAAATTAGGAAATACAATCAAAGAACAAAAAATTAACTCTTCCTTTCCAACCTGGTCTTGGTACAGTGGTTCCCCACAAAGAAGGGTGATAAGAAGAAGGTCCCTTCTGCTATCAATGAAGTGGTGACCAGATTGTACACCACCAACAGTAACAAGTCATCCATGTTGTGGCTTCAAGAAGCATGCCCCTTGAGCACTCAAGAAGCTCTGGAAATTTGCCATGAAGGAGATGTGAACACCAGATGTGCTCACTGACATCAGGCTTAACAAAGTTGTCTTGGCCAAAGAAATAAGGAATGTCCCATACCATATCTGTGTACAGTTGTTCAGAAAATGTAATGAGGATGAAGATTCACCAAACAAGCTCTATACATTGATTACCTATGTACCTGTCACCACTTTCAAAAACCTAAAGTAGTCAACGTGGGTGAAAACAGCTGATTATCAAATAAAGCTATAAAAGTGCTTTAAAAAAAAGCAAAAACATCAATATCACTCAAACCACCTTTCAGAATAACCACAATTAATATTTTGATTTTCATATTAAAATATATATTCATATTAATATATGTTATTTATGTTAATGAACATATATGTGATTCAGAAAAAGCTAAAAAAAATTCTTATCAGAAGTACTGAAATGAATTATACAAATATCAAATGACACTTTTCATTTAAAGAAATCACAGTAAAGATGTCCATGTCCAAGAATCTATTGGCACAAATATAAGGTTTAAATATACCAATAAGAAAAGCGGACTTTTTTTTTTTTATTGTGCTTTAGATGAAGGTTTACAGAGCAAACTAATCTCTCGTTAATAACTAATACACATAATGTTTTGTGACATTGATTGCCCCACAATGTGCCTACACTCTCCCCTTCTCAACCTTAGGTTCCCCATTACCAGCTTTATTGTCCCCTCCTGCCTTCTTATCCTTGCCCCTGGGCCGGTGTGTTCATTTACTCTCCTTTTGTTTTATGTGCCTGTCTAATCTTTGGCTGAAGGGTGAACCTTAGGACTGAGTTAGGAGGGTATCTGGGAGCTATACTCTCAGGGTTTCTCCAGTCTCTATCAGACCAATACGTCTGATCTTTTTTGTGAGTTTGAATTTCGTTCTACATTTTTCTCCAGCTCTGTCTGGGACCCTGTACTGTGATCCCTGTCAAAACAGTCAGTGGTGGTAGCTGGGCACCCTTTAATTGTACTAGACTGAATCTGGTGGAGGCCACGGTAGTTGTGGTCCATTAGTCCTTTGGGCTAATCTTTCCTTTGTGTCTTTGGTTCTTTTCTCCCTTGCTCCAGACTGGGTGGGACCAATAGAGTATCTTAGATGGCCGCTCACAAGCTTTTAAGATCCCAGATGCTACTCACCAAAGTAGGGTGCAGAACATTTTCTTTATAAACTATGTCATGCCAATTGAGCTACATGTTCCCCAATACATGGTCCCCAGCCCTCAGCTTAGTAATTTGGTCCATCAGGGAGTCTGGATGTGTCTATGAAGCTTCCATGACCTTGTATTGGTCAAGTCGTGCTGGTTTCCCCAGTATTGTGTACTGTCTTACCCTTCACCATGTTACCACTTATCTCTTGTGTATTTAGTGGAAAAAAGCCGACTTTTTAATCTGACCAACAAGTTGTTGATTATTTTATTTAGTCTAAGCTAGCTTAATAATTTACCTATTGTTCAGTGTGGGGGGGGGACAGAGGGAGTGGCCATCACACCAAGGAGACAAACATTATTATCTTTCCTCCACAAAATCACATTAAAAAATAAGAATGATATAAGAAAAAAGAAGAAATCTATAACAGCACTGGAGATAAAGCATTTTGTCATCGTCAAACTGAAAATTTGAGGAACTTTTTGAAAATGTACTGTAGATGGCAGAATGAGTGCAAGAAATCTCAGAGGAATGCAGAGCACTAGGTCAGTAGGCTTGGTAATGGAAGCAGGCCACAAGCCAGTCAGTGAGCTAATTCATTAAAGAATTGTGCAACAGTTGAGCTAGTCCCAACTTGGATGTTCTTTAGCCTACAGGCTGAATCCCATTGAAAGAAATAAATAAAGTGGAAGTTCTGAAGACCCAGCATGACCTCCTGGGCTGGAGCAAGATAAAAATATAAGATCTGATTCTTAGGATGGACATAAAAAAACAAGAAGGACATGCAGCTCCACATCTAAGTGAGTTCCACCACAGTGATCTTTTCCTTATTTCACCATTTGAGAAACATCAGTAGGTTGTCTGTATACTCCTTGTCTAGGGGCCCTTCAGGAAAGCTTCCCATTCTACACTGTCAGAAAGCATTTCGGTAAATACTTCACTTTCACACCGATGGGACCATAAAATTACTTCTCCCTTTTGGGAAGATAGTTTTTCCTAGGAAAGAAAGTTTGAAAATGACTGAGGAACCTCATCACACCTATGCTGATAAAACAATTCTTTGTTTATAAATATGAATGGACAAGCATGAGTTGCCTGCCATTCTGAGGAAAACATAGCAAGAAAGAGAGGCACTAAGATGAATACACAAAATAAAACAAAAGATAACCTTTAAAAAAAATTATAATTAGAATGCTCATATTGATTTGAAAATTTATTGTATCCAATGAAACTATCGGGAAAGGAGGGAACTCTTGGAAATTAAAAGCAAAGCAAGATGCGATGTTTTTTTGTTGGTTTGTTTTAAAGAACTCCATAGGAGGACTGAAGAACAATGAAATATCTGTAGAATGATGTAATGACTTGAAGATAAGAAATTTACTGTTAGGCAATTAAGCAAAGAGATAGAAAATATGAGAAAAAAGTTAAGAAAAATATATAGTAGACATTTGTCATTTTTGGACAGCCAAGCAATTTTGAACGTTCTTTGAATGTTTGAGGAATTTCCTACCTTATAAGCCTTGCCAAGGTAAAAGCCATATACTTGCATTCCCAGCCTCCCTTGTAGCTGGGGCCCAGACATGTGATTGGTTTTGCCAAGCAGAAAACATAGAGTAAGGAGAATCCATAAAGCGCAAAGCTTTGTTTGTCGAAAGAATAATAAAACCAGTAAACCTCTGGGGAGACCAAACTTAACTATAAAAAGAGAGAAGGCTTTAGTAAACAGTATTTGAAGTGAAAAAGTGAACATCACAATAGATAATGACATTTAAAATGCAGAAGATATTATAAATAACTATATATGAAAATTTTATTTATTTAACTACATATGAACTTATTTTTTTTAACTATATATGAACTTTATTTTAACTATAAAAACTTTATTTTAACTATATACGAACGTTATTTATTTAACTACATATGAAAAGGAAACCCTGGTGGCATAGTTCTATTCTGTCCTATAGGGTCGCTATGAGTCGGAGTCAACTCAACAGCACTGGTTTTCGGGATGTATGAAAAAATAAAAATTTTGATGAAATTGTCAAATTTGTAGGAGGAAAAGCTTATTAAAACTGACTGGAGAGACTTCTGGTTTCAGTTCAAAGAGTTTTGAATTAGTCACTCCAGGATTTACGACACGAAAAAAGCTGAACAAACTGAATATCAGCAACTTTTCTTGGACCCGTCAGAGAACTGAGTTTACAGGGCAAACCACCAACTTGAGGTCTGGAGAGATAGTTGCACCCAAAGAATCACCTACGAGATCTCCTGACCTGTAGCAGAAGCCACTGAAAACGCAAACTGGTGGAGGAACACTTAAATGATCCCTTTGGCAAATTTCTGGAGACTGAGTGTGGACTAGTGTAAGAACAAGAAACGTCTGTGTGCCTCATTTTTGTGGGTTGTATCTCCAGGAAATTTCTCAGTATGAAGAGCTAAGAGAGCTACGCCCCTGGCTCTGGTAGGAGGAGGTGAAAAGTATCCATTGAGAAATATGCTTGGACTGTTCTGCATTACAAAGGCCCACTCTACAGAAGGAAGAGATTTTGACTAGAGTCGTGCCCTACCTTGGAGAATGGCATTTCCCAGACTCCAGCCCCTTCTAGCCTTCTTGTCTCACCAAATGGGGATATAAACTCTAGGAAATACTTTTAAAAGTCACAGTCTGGGAACACAGGCTGACTAAAAGACTTGGATTTAATCATACAACTATAGAACACTACTCCTTCTCCATGCTTTACTACCATACAGGGCACCGATAAAATAACCATGGATTACAGCTGAATTGGCTGTAAGACAAGGACATTCTCTGAAGAGGAATACTTAGGGAAGCCCAAAATCAAGAGAGGAGACAAAAACAAGGGCACTAGGAGAAATTAAAACCTCTGGCATCTAGAGCTATAGTAAAATTAAATACAGCCCAAGTCCTAGCCAGATGAACATAAATTCTTACGTTAAAGATCTATTTACCTCGGTTCAGAAAAAACAGACTTAAGGGCAAGGAAAATATCAGAGATAAAGAAGGACATTACATAATGATAAAGGGTCAATCTCCAGGAAGACATAACAAAGTGTCAGAATAAAAACTAAAAAAAAAAAAAAAAGATAGAACTGCAAGGAGAAATCGACAAATCCACTATTTTAGTTGTAGACTTCAACAGTCCTCTCTCAGTGATTGAGAAATCAAGCAGGCAAAAAATCAGTAAACACGTACTTGGTCTGAACAGCACTATCAATCAACTGGATCGAATTGACATTTATAGAATACTGCATCCAGCAACAACAGAATATACATTATCTTCAAGCTCACATGAAACATTATCCAACGTGGGCCACAATCTGAGCCAGAAAACACTGCTTAACAAACAATAAAAGCATAGAAATCATACTATGTTCTCAGACCACAGTGGAAACAAACTAGAAATCAATAACAGAGTGATAGCTGGAAAATCCCCCAAATACTTGGAGATTAAAGAACGCATTTCTAAGTAACACATAGGTCGAAGAAGAGGTCTCAAAGGAAATTTTAAAATAGTTTGAATTAAATGAAAATGAAAATACAGCTTATCAAAATTTGTAGGATGCAGTGAAAGCAGTGCTTACAGGGAAATTTATAGCACTAAATGCATAAATTAGAAATGAAGAAAAATCTAAAATTAATGATCTAAGCTTCTATTTCAGGAAACTGCAGCAAAAAGAGCAATTTAAACCAAAAGAAAACAAAAAATTAGAGCAGAAAACGATGCAATTGAAAATAGGAAAATAGTAGAGAAAATCAGTAACAATAAAGACTAGTTTTTTTAAAAGATAAAACAAACAAAAAACCTCTAGCCAGACTAATCTAGAATAAAAGAGAGAAGACACAAACTGTCATTATTAGAAATGAAAGATGGGCCATCACTACCCATCACACAAAAATTAAACAGATAATAAAGCAATACTAAGAACTGCTCTATGCCTTTAGAGTCACATTTCCAATGCAGTGACATCCATCATGCCTATATTTCATAGGGAAATAAGTAGAAATGGGCAAGGACTTTCCATCTTAAATCAGTTTTATCAATTTTTATAAATGTATAAACCATGTAACCATTACCATAATCAAGATATAGAATATTTTTCTCACTCTCAAAAATTCTCCTTGTTGCCAGGCAACTGCTGATCTGGTTTCCGAAATTTTAGTTTTCACTATTCTACAATTTCCTACAAATGGAATAGTACAATAGTTACTTCTTATGTATGGCTTTTTTCACTCAGTGTGATATTTCTGAGATTCATCATACTGTTGCCTGAATAGTTTGTCAAATTTTATTGCTATATTATATTTTGTTGTATGGATATGGCAAGATGTTTTTCCATTAAAGTGTTCATGAACATATGTGCTTTTTCCTGTTTTGTTTTGTTTTGTTTTTTTACTTGTAACCTGTATGAATAATTGGTGTACAAGTCTTTATGTGAACATATATTTTCACTTCTCTTGGGTAAATAATTTGGAGTAGAATTACTGTTAATATAGTAAGTGTATGATTAACTGCATAAAAAAAATTGTCCCAAATTGTTATGCCATTTTATATTTCTACCAGCTATATATAAAATTTCCAGTTGATCCATTTCTAGCAAATAATTGGTAAAATAAGTCTTAATTTTAGCAATTCTAATGCATATGCGGAGCCCTGGTGGTGCAATGGTTAAGTGTTTACCTGCTAATCAAAATGTCGACAGTTCGAACCCATCAGCTGCTCCTTGGAAACTCTATGGGGCAGTTCTACTCTGTCCTATAAGTTCTCTATGAGTCGGAATTGACTTGATGGCAATGGGTTTGTTTTTTTTGAATGCGTATTTAGTGAAATCTCCATGTGGTATAATTTGATATAGAGCATTCTTTCATATGCTTATACCCACCACCCACTGCTGTCGAGTTGATTCCAACTCATAGCAACTCATTATCTTTGTGAAGTGTGTACAACAAATCTTTCATTGATTTTTAATTGGGATTTTTGTATCTTTATAAGACTTTTATAGGAGTTTTTTATAGATTCTAGATAATAGTCTTTTATCTTTACCTGTTTTATATACATATGACTATATACATAAATTATGAATTTATAGTTTTCTAAAGACACTATTAAGAAAATAAAATCAAAAGCTAAAGACTGGGAGAAAATTTTTACAATGAATATACACACACATGTGTGGTATATTGATATATATTTATATTGATAGAACTTATCCTTCAAGAGATTATGATAGATTATAAATAGGAGTAATCGGATTTTTAACAGGGGCCCTCGCCCCACTTCCTGATAGCACTTTGGCGAAGGAAGAGTAAGACCTGAGAAGGAAGGCTACAAGGAGTCTTTATAAGGAGACTGGATCCTTTGCATTTTGTGTCCCAGTCAGAGCAACATGATGAACGTAATTAATATCACTGAATTGTACATGTTAAAAAAAAAGCAAGACCACTAACAAGTAAATTGATAAATAAATCAAGAAAAAAACAGTCACCTTAAATATAATGACATTAAAAATATAAAAGAAATAAAATGGAGAAAGATATAGCATACAAATGCTAATTTTAAAAAGCTGATATAACCATATTAATGTCATACAAAGTAGATTTTAAGGAGCATTACTAAAAATAAAGAGGAGCAATTCAAGTATTTGAAAATTAAATAATACATTTCTAAATAACTCAATGTGATGGTTAAGATTGTGTCTCAACTTGGCTGGGCCATGATTCTCAGTGTTTTGGCAGTGTGATCACTTCCCTGTTGAGATTTGATATGTGATCACTCCTTGATGGGATCTGCTGTGAATGGTTTTGGTGGAGGCAGGGCCTGTGGTGGCTCACTGCCCCCTCAGCCTTCATTCTCCTCGCTCCACCACCTAGTCCTTCCTGCTCTCCTTGTCAGGGCTTTTGCTTGTTCTGGATCCTGCAGCTGGCTCCTGTTTGTCTGATCTCTGGTTCCTGGGACTTGAGCTAGAAGCTTACCTTTGGTCTTGCCTACTCATCTTGAGATTCATCGACCTTCACAGCCTGTAAGCAACAGCACTGCTCTCCAGCCTACCAACCTTGAGTTCACTAGTCCCTGTGGCTACATGAGTCAGGAGAAGCCTGCAACAGCCCTGCTTCCCAGCCTGCCCGTCTTGGGTTCACCAGCGCCTTTGGCTACGTGAATCAGGAGAAGCCTCTTTCCTGCCCCATGGACTTGGGACATTACAGCCTTTAAAAACCATGTGAGCCATTTCCATGGTATAAACCCCTCTCTCTCTCTCTCTATTCATATGCTTTACTGGTTTTGCTTCTCTTGAGAACACAGCCTAAGACACTCAATGTGACAAAGTAACAGTAGAGATTAGAAAATGTTATAAAAGTGATATCGAATTTTATGCTCATAGAAAAATATATTAAACTGATATACACCTATAGAATACAAAATTAACTGAATAGCAATTAGTTTTGTCTCCACATTCAAAACAGTAGAACAAGAAAGAAAGTAGAAAGAAACAATTAAGATAAGTATAGAAACTTATAAGCTAAAAAAAGTATTTAAATAGAATCAACACGGCCAAAATCTGCATTTGATAAAGTTAAGAAAACCAATAAATGCTTGATAGGAAAAACTAAGAAAATAAGGAAAGCAAAACATTAGCAATATCCAGAATGAAAAAGGAAACTTCATTATACACCTTATAGACATTAAAAAGATGGTGAGTACAATATCAAATTTATCTAAATTTGAAAATTTAGATAAAACGAACAATTCCTAGAAAAATACAATTTATCAAAAATGACTAAAAAAATAGAAAATCTGAATAATCCTCTGTATTCTAGTGCAAGGAATCACCTAAATTCTGAGGGATAAGAATAAGGATCAGCACAAAGTTGGTTCCTGTGAGGTGGAAGTCAGACATACCTCAACTATCCAACTTCACAATTTCTAACAACAGCCGTTCCCCACACGGCACTCTACTTCTCTGCTGGGTTCGATAATTCATTGCAATGGCCACACAACTCATAGACCATATTTATGTGGTTTATTAGGGAAGTAAGTCTAAAACTCGAGATCAGGGTCAACTTTTAAGTAAGAGGAACCACTGAGGACCAGGATCAGGAAGCACCTAGGTGAGGTTTGGAAGGCTCCCCTGAGGTGGAGAGCACAACCCTCCATTCTCTGGTGTAAGATAGCTTTCAACCAATGCCTGTCAGGTACATAAAACACACCAATCACAGGGTAGACTGCAGCCCAGGCTTAGACAATAAGCATCAAACATTCAAGTTGTGTACAGCTTACCCAGGAAATGTCAATCAATCTGAATAAAAGTAACAAACTCTCTGGGGTAGAAAACTAGGGCAAAGGTAACTCTTCAGGGCTTAGGGAGGAAAAATCTCTCAAGTTGTTTTTCTAAAGAATCCAGACAAAAATCCACATAAAGGAATTCATTTCACTGCATCCCACATCTATTTAAGACACTGAATCCATAATTAAAATCCCACCTACAAGTCCAGATGGCTTCACCAATAAATTCTAACATTTAGGTAAAGAAGAAATAACTCCATTATCCCATAAAGTCTTATAGAAAATATATATATATAAAGGATCAACTCCCAACTCATTTTATAAAACCAGAGCGACCCTGATACAAAAATCAAACAAGGCCATTATAAGCAGAAAATGTGCAAATCAATCTCTCTCATAAAGATTGATATACAATCATAAACAAAATGCTAGTAAACCAAATCCAGTATTATAAAGATAATACATCCCAGCTAAATTGGATCCAATCCAGGAAAGAAAATTTAGTTTTACATTCAAAAATCATTCCGTGTAATTCACCACACTAGCAGACTGAAGTAGAAATCTATGACAATTTCAATAGATACAGACAAATCATTTGATAAAATTCAACATCTATACATAAAAAAAAACAGAAATAGAAGAAAACTTCATTAATATGATAAAGAAAAACAACTAAAATCAAATCAAATAAAAACCTACCACAGATATCATCACTTAAGGGTGAAATATTGAAATTATTCCCCTGAGTTTAGGAATAACAAAGGGATTGTCACAATTACCACTTCTATTCAACCCTGTACTGGATGTCCTAGCTGTCACAACATAGCAAATAAAAGAAATGAGAGTTATAAGGATTGAAATATATGTCGTTCTTCACATGTGATATAATTGCTTATGTAGAAATACAGAAAAACCTATACTTTATGCTTTTAAATTTTATTTATTTTGTTGTTTTTGAGAAGATGCATAGAAAACATACACCAATTTGACAATTTCTACATGTACCACTTACTGACATTGAATACATTCTTCGAGCTGTGCAACCGTTCCTACCTTTTCTGAGTTTTTTCTCCCCATTAACATAAATTCACTGCCACCTAAGGTTCCTACCTAATCTTTTGAGTTAACTTAACTATTATTTGTGAATGAGTTTATCTGTCACCTGATAAAAGCTAATATGTAAAAATCAATTGTGTTCTTCTATTTATGTATACAAAAAAAATCAAAGGAAAAATTACATAAAAGATTCTAATTACTTTAGTACTTAAAAAGAATCCTAAATATTTAGGAAAAAAATTACGAAATATGTGTAAGACTTCCATAAAGACTACTATAAAGTTTTATTGACAGAAATATTAAAAATACAAACCAAACCAAACCCTCTGCCGTTGAGTCGATTCCGACTCATAGCAACCCTATAGGAGAGAGTAGAACTGCCCCATAGAGTTTCCAAGGAGTGCCTGGTGGATTCGAACTGCTGACCTTTTGGTTAGCAGCTGTAGCACTTAACCACTACACCACCAGGGTTTCCAGAAATAGTAAAGGACTTAAAAAAATGGAAAAAATAGGCTATAGTCATAAATTGAAAGAAGCAACGTGATTAAGTAATTTCCCCTCACATGGATCTACATATTCGTTGCAATTTAAATTTTTTTTTTTTGGAAATTGACCAGCTGATTCTAAAATTTATATGGAAATGAAAATGGCCAAAATATAACCAAGATAATTTTGAAAAAGAAGAAAATTGGAGGCTCACACTACTGGATTAGATATCATGGCTTATTATAAAGCTGCAGTAAATCAGTAACTAGTGAACACTAGACAGATAAAATCATAGAACTGAATAGAGGGCCCAGGAACAGACACAATCATATGAAGTTGTATGACTTATGGCTAAAGTTATTATTGAGCAATAGAGAAAGAAGAGTCTTTCCAGTATACGGTGCTGAGTCAACTGAATATCCATTTGGAACAAAGTTAATCTTGACCTTTTCCTCATGCCGCACACAAACAAATTCAATTCCAGTTGGATCATAAATCTAAATGTGAGAGGTAAAACAATAAAGCTTCTAGAACATAACCTAGGAGAATATCTTCGTGTCTTCTGGGTAGGCAAAAATAACCCTAATTATAGATGAAAAGAGTGGTAAGTTGAACTATTTTGAAGTTAGGAGTACAAACACTTTACTAAAAGAGCGAAACGTGAGAGAAAATTTCCTGGTTTTGATGTTGCACTTGCTGTTGTTGGCTACAATCGAGGCGGCTCAGGCTGATGACAATCTCATGTGCAACAGATGGAAACATTGCCCATCTTCACAATCATTGGTATGCCTGAGTGGTTTTGTACTGGAGTTATATAAATGTCACTACTGGGGAAGGCTGGGTGAAGAACTCTATGTATGATTTTTGCAATTTCCTGTGAGTCTATAATTATTTCAAAATAAAAATTTTTTAAGGGTGAGAGGAGATATTTATAGCATGTATGTTTGAGAATTTAGTACATTAAAAGACTGACATGTCAAATTAGTGGGAAAGGAATAATCTGTCCAGAGATTCTGAGCCTTCCTTGTGTCATGGATGCCTTTGGAAAAGGCTAAGGACCTTTTCACTGAATGATGCTTTTAATTGCATGAAATAAAATACATAGGATTACAAAGGAAACAAATTATATTGAAATATGATTATCAAATTTCTTTTACAAAGACTAATTTGTGCGATGGTGACACATATGCTTCCTTTTGAATGCGTTAAGATAAAAAATAATACATTTAAAGTATAGGCAAATTAAAAGTATTTTTAATTTATTTTTGAAGGAGCCCTGGTGGTGCAGTGGTTAAAGCTCTGGGCTGCTAACCAAACGGTTGGCGGTTGGAACCCACTAGCCATGCCGAAGGAGAAAGACGTGGCAGTCTGCTTCTGTGAAGATTTCAGCTTTGAACGGTCTACAGGGCAGTTCTACTCTGTCCTATCAGCTTGCTAATGAGTCAGAATCAACTCGATGGCAATGGGTTTGGGTTATTTATTTTAATTTTTAAGATTATTGCTGCTTTAGCTTACTCAGAGCATTAAAATTTGGAACTATCTTTGCAAAGGTAATGCACATATCGTTGTAGAAGTATATTAAATCTTGAATTTTTGTTTTGATAGTCACAGAGGCTGAAATCTGAATTGACAACTTACAGGACATTAAAACCAGAGCACTCCTTGGAAGCCAGGATGGTGAGACTTTGTCTCACGTACTTTGGACATGTTATCAGGAGGGACCAGTCCCTGGAGGTCATCATGCTCAGTAAGGTAGAGGGTCAGCAAAAAAGAGGAAGACCCTGGACAAGATGGATTAACACCGTAGCTGCAACAATGGGCTGAAACATAGTGACAATTATGAGGATGTCATAGGACCAGGTAGTGTTTTGCTGTGTTATACACAGGGTCGCTATAAGTCAGGACCAACTCGAGGGCACCTAACAACAATAACAACAGCAAAGCTGCAAAAATCTCCTACAGAACCAGAGTAATTGCTCTTCTCAAGAACTCTGAGGACTTTAAATAAAACTTCAATTGTAATTAGGTTTTTTGTCTTATGGCTGGTCAGTTCATATTTAGCTAAGTCAACATCTCTGAAAGTTTTTATTGGGAAAAAAGTATTGAGGATATGTAGTTCAGCCTTAATGCCATCTAGACGAACTTTTAAAAGATTTCTAGTGTCTCCAGGTGTCTGCAGATTTTTCTTTTGAGAAAATTTTACAAATAATTTTGCTTCTTGATAAGGTACATCTTCCAGCATTTGGAATTTTGCCAGGATGTCCCTCAAATTTCTTCTCCTAAATGAGCAGTTTATCCAAGAAAGTTGTAAATTTTCAGTGGCAATCATGTTAATTGACCTTTCATTGAGAGATTTAATTAACTCATATAATTCAAAATATCCATAAATAGAATTCACACTTAGGTAATTTTTTTTCACAGCATTGAAAGAGTAGTTTTGTTTTTGTTGTTTAGAAAAAGTGAAAATTCTGCCTCAACAAGCAAATCAAGACTTATCCTCTTAAAAGCTAGCAAACTTGTCTGTGGTAGAGAAAGTTTTTTGACAATAATTTTTAAATATAAGGATTCAGAGATCTTCTGATAAGGTGGATGGGGTTTATGGCTGTTGACAAAATTCATTTAAAGACTATAGGGGTAGTCTTTGCTCTGAGTGTATGACTGTTAATTGACAATGTAAGAAGTTTCCCTTTTCTTGAAAGTAGAAAAACCAGAGGCATTATTAAATATCACAGGGACTCCGTCTGTGGAGTATGAAGATTTTCTTTTCGGTAAAATTATCTGGCCAGAAAGTTGAGGAAAGGGTTTATAATTGTAGTAACTTCAAAGTAATAATAAGCAAATCTGCTATCTTTGAGTTATCTGTACACACTCTAATTTGATATGAAAATATATCTAATATTTATCCGTGAAAAAGTTAGGGATAACGCGCATGTGCCTCTAACTTGTTGCCGATACTCATTCTTGAAGGAAATGCTAAATAGCAGGCAGATGTTGATGAAAACAGAAGGGCATTCTATTTCCCGTTCAGGTTCATAGGCTTCACCTAACACTTCCTGTCACTCTCTTAAGGGAACTATGGATACCATATTAAGAATTCTTGGTCTGTTTAATAAATTATGATTTTAAAAAAGGGAATAACAATCTAAAACAAATGATCCTTATTGTTGTTGTGTGCTGTTGACTCATTTCTGACTCACAGCAACCCTACAGGACAGAGTAGAAGTGCTCCACAGTTTCCTAGGTTATAATATTTACAGGAGCAAATCACCATGTCTTTTCTCCCACAGAGCAGCTGGTGAGTTTGAACCACTGACTTTTTGGTTACCATCCAAGTGCTTCACCGTTGTGCCACCAGGATTCCTCAAATGACCCTTAATTAACATCATATATAAATAAATTCTAAAGAAAAACAAAGACATCAATATCATTTTTATTGTTGTAAAAATATATATATATAGCATGTAAAGTTATAAATATTTTTAACATTTTAAAATAACCGGAATAATAAATTGAAGTACACTGTTTTTATTGTGGAATAAGTAGAGGTTTTCTAAGCTTGGTATGTGGCACAGAGGCCATTTAAGGAATTCATAGAAAGATTGGGCTGCCCTTTTCAAGACTCAGGGGCCCTGGTGGCACAGTGGTTAAGAGCTTGGCTGCTAATCAGAAGGTCAGCAGTATGAATCTACCAGGTGCTCCTTGGAAACCCTATGGGATGGTCCTACTCTGTCCTATAGGGTCACTATGAGTTGGAATCAACATGACGGCAATGAGTTTCAAGATTCAATTATTTTCTTCTTTGTATTTTTTGCTGATACTATGTGTTTTCAATAATGAAGGCTGTTGTGTAACAACCCAGGGCACCTGAACCCAAGGTGGGCTGCATCTCCAGAAAAAAACATCTCCAAGAGACCGTAAAAAGACTCTGGAACCAGTGATCATGACATATGGTTTATTTAGGAGCTTATTTACAGGACCCTTGGTCCAGGGACCAATTTAACACCCTGCAATCACCTAGCTAGGGACACCAACTTATATACCGTTTCATCTGGGACCAAGGGTCATTGTTTTTCTTCCCAAGGCCTTGGACAGTCAGCATTCCCAGGGGCTTCAAGTCCGGGCCCAGGTGTTTTTCTTCTTGTTGCTAAGGCATTCCTTTGCCTTGGCCACTGGCCCAGTCATGCCACTCCTGACCTTTACCTTAGCCTGAGTCCATCCCAATTTCATCCCCAGCATGCTTTGGGGAAGAGCAAAACTGACTCCATTAGGAGGGGATGTACGTAGCTGAATAGTATTACCCTACAAAGGCATGCTGATTAAAGGACCAATTTGGAATTTTTGTTATGAGTTGTGGATTGTGATATCCACTATCTGGAACCAAATGTGTCCCAGTGGACCCTGGACAACGTAAATCCTGCTGATATGAGCCAATGATAAAATTTTTTTTAATTTAATTTTATTTCTTGAAAATTTGCAAACATGGAGGCACCTGGCAATGACTGTACATACATTTTATTCTAGTCTTCTTTTTCCTGGCCTTTTTATTACTTTCTGTGAAACTCTTTAAAACATGGTACAATGCATTCTTCCTTACTGTAAAAGCAGTACTTACAAACCAAATAAATAAAGCCAAAGGATTTTTCATCTCAGAAAATTACTACTATAATCCATTCTTCATTACTGCAAAAGCAGTACTAACAGCTAAGAAGCAGAAACGATTGCCTTAGACTACTGCAGAACTGCTCACAGTGGTGCATTTTACCTGCTACACGTGGAAGCAATGACCGGGCCTTAAGATTGAATGTAGGGTAAGAATAACTTATAGGTGTTCCAATCTCTTGAAAAGTACCACCGCAATGCATTATTCCTTATTGGAAAGGCATTGTTTACTGTTTAGAAGCTAGAAAAGCAGGGAGCCAGTAACACCTGAAAACAATGAATGGCATAAAGGAGAAAATGGCCACTAGGACTGAATGAAGACTGGCAATAGCTTACTCTCACGATAAGTACATTCTCCCAAGAACATAGTACCTGGGAAACATAGAGAAGAGGGCTATCTCACAGAAATAAAGGCAAACCCATCAAAAGGTTAGAAAATTCACATACCCAGGAGTTATCACCTAAGACAATGCTCAATCTACAGAAAAATGAGGATCCCACTCAGGATTTTTTAGTTTCGTGCATTTCAAAAGGCTCCCACCTTGAGTCTAAATATGTTAAAATCTGGCTACCCCCTTTCCAAAGAACTCCAGAGGCATAAAAAATGGGTGGGATACTGTAAGTCCCACAGGCCTTGAAAAAGAAAAAGAAAAAAAGGGCTGTAAAACAGGCTATTCAAAGAAAAAGTACAAAAAGCCAATAAAAGGAGAAGCTCAAACTCTTCAATAATTAAAAAAAAAGAAAATTAAAACAGCAATTACATTTTTTTGTCCACTGAATTGGTAAAAATGAGTAAGATTGATAATGTCCAGCATTTTTGAAAGTATAGGAAATCTGCCATTTTTTCATATAATTGTTGGGGTTGTAGACTTGTATAACCTTTTGAGAGTGAGAGGAGTGAGGTCAAAAGTAATATTTATCAATTGCAAATGTGTGTGCTCTTCGAACCCAGCAATTCCAATTTTACAAAACCAATGGCATACCAAGGGTGTAGCAGTGGGAATGCTTCACAGGATGCGAGCAGTCAGGGAGTCTGTTGAGAATTTTAAAATAATAGTAAAATCAACCAAAATTTGGTCTACTTCCAGCCAGGGCTTACTGCTCCATTGCCAACACCCATTCTTGGTCACTTTAAGATTCAATCATATAGAAATAGTAGTTTTATACGGTATTCTTTGTAATAATAAAATGGACACCAATTTAAGCAACAATAGTAAATTATAGCACAACCATGTTGTTGTTGTTAGGTGCCGTCGAGTCGGTTCCAACTCATAGCGACCCTATGCACAATAGAACGAAACACTGCTCGGTCCTGAGCCATCCTTACAATCAGTGTTATGCTTGAGCTCATTGTTGCAGCCACTGTGTCAATCCACCTCGTTGAGGGTCTTCCTCTTTTCCGCTGACCTTGTCCTCTGCCAAGCATGATGTCCTTCTCCAAGGACTGATCCCTCCAACAACGTGTCCAAAGTATGTAAGATGCAGTTTCGCCATCCTTGCCTCTAAGGAGCATTCTGGCTGTACTTCTTCTAAGACAGATTTGTTCATTCTTTTGGCAGTCCATGGTATATTCAATATTCTTCGCTAACGCCACAATTCAAAGGCATCAATTCTTCGGTCTTCCTTATTCATTGTCCAGCCTTTACACGCATAGGATGCAATTGAAAATATCATGGCTTGGGTCAGGCACACCTTAGTCTTCAAGGTGACATCTTTGCTCTTCACCACTTTAAAGAGGTCCTTTGCAGCAGATTTACTCAATGCAACGCATCTTTTGATTTCTTGACTGCTGCTTCCGTGGCTGTTGATTGTGGACACAAGTAAAATGAAATTCTTGGCAACTTCAATCTTTTCTCCATTTATCATGATGCTGCTCATTGGTCCAGTTGTGAGGATTTTTGTTTTCTTTATGTTGAGGTGCAATCCATACTGAAGGCTGTGGTCTTTGATCTTCATTAGTAAATGCTTCAAGTCCTTTTCACTTTCAGCAAGCAAGGTTGTGTCATCTGCATAACACAGGTTGTTAATGAGTCTTCCTCCAATCCTGATGCCCTGTTCTTCTTCATATAGTCCAGCTTCTTGGATTATTTGCTCAGCATACAGATTGAATAGGTATGGTGAAAGAATACAACCCTGATGCACACCTTTCCTGACTTTAAACCAAACAGTATCCCCTTGTAATTCTGTCCAAATAACCACCTCTCTATCTATGTAAAGGTTCCTCGCGAGCACAATTAAGTGTTCTGGAATTCCCATTCTTCCCAATGTTGCCCATAGTTTGTTATGATCCACACAGTCGAATGCCTTTGCATAGTCAATAAAACACAGGTAAACATCCTTCTGGTAGGCTCTGCTTTCAGCCAAGATCCATCTGACATCAGCAATGATATCCCTGGTTCCACGTCCTTTTCTGAAACCAGCCTGAATTTCTGGCAGTTCCCTGTCAATATACTGCTGCATCCGTTTTTGAATGATCTTCAGCAAAATTTTGCTTGTGTGTGATATTAATGACATTGTTGTATAATTTCCACGACCATAATGTTCAATATTAATCAGCTCTTAATCAGATGTATCTCTATATATTCTAATGGAAAGTGGTTCTGACCTATTGTTGAATGAAAAAGACAAGTTACAGAACAGTTTATATTATATGATCCTACTAAATTAAAAAAATATGTGACATGTGTTTGTGTGTATGGGTGTACTTAGAAAATTCTGAAAGAAACCATTGTTACTTCTGGAAGCAAGCCTCGAGCAAGAGTGAAAGGAAGACTGTATTACTTTCATACTTAGAAAAAAAATTCACTGAAGATTTAAAATAAAGAAAACAAGGAATGAAGGAAGGAAGAAGGGGGAGGATGAAGGGAGAATGTTCAAATACCCTGGGATTCAAATCCATGCTTTACTATTAATAATTGTAAGCCTCAGTTTTTCTCAACTACAAAACAGGTAATAAAATAATTAGCAGGAAATCTTTCCAAACAGGACTTAAAGGATTGAATAAAAGTTTTGAGGAATGAGAATAGGATATTTTGGGAAAATCCAATTGTCTCTTTTATCTCTGCTGGCAGACTCCCTGTCTGTCTGGCTGCAATAACATACTATCTTAACTACAATTTGTGTTGATTCTTGATATGTGTTAATTCCCCCTATTATATTTTTCCTCTTCAGGAATGCCTTGGCTATTCTTGGCCCATTGCTCTTCTGTATGAATTTCAGTGACAACGTGTGGATTTTCATAAAAATCTCAGTTGAAATTTTATTGGAATTACATTGACATTTTAAGTAAATTTGAGTAGAATTACTATCTTTATAGTATTGATTTTCCCTATCCATTAACTGTAGGAAGGTACTGTTGGAACTTGCCAATATCTGCATTATCCTCCTTTTCTTCCTGGGCATACACCTAACTACATTTTTCAACCTCTGCAGATTTAGGCGTGGGCCATGTGACTGAGCCTGGTCTATAGAACATGAAAAGAAGTGAAATATGCCCATTTCCTGGCCTAGCCTGTAAAAATCTCCCGTATGTGATACTTTCTTTCCCCATCCAACCACTCAATGGAGAAAACTACAAGAACCAAGAGGCAGGTAGAGTTATGTAGGTACCAGAATAATATAATGAATTTGAGAAACTCCCTACAAACTGTAGTCACTGAGCTATAAAGTGACTGAGAATTTTTATTGGGTTAAATCGCAGAGATTGGGGGTAGGGAGCTTTTTGTTACAGAAGCTAGTCCTATGTACTCTACCCAATTTATTTATCTGTTCTTGAATATTTCTCAATAAAGTTCTCTAATTTATTTCTTCCAGTTCTTGAACATTTTTATTAGATTTTTTTCTCCTCAGGTAGTTTAAATATATTCTGCTTCTGTAAATGAAAGATTGAGGGAGGAAGCTAGATCCTCTTGAGGAATGATCCTGTGATGATAAATATTTCCCAGGTGGCAACATTTAACCAACAGATGCAAGATAGATACAATTACCTTAATGGGCAGCAAACCTGGGATAAAAAAAAAATAGCAACTAAAAAAAAAAAAATTTTTTTTTAGTAGGGTGCTTTAATTTGCAGAAGCTTGTAGAAATGACTAAAGATCATAGTGATCCTACAAGGCAAATATGTGCACAGCTGACTGGGAAGTTAAATTTTATAACCAAAAACAAACAAATGAAAAGACAGATGGTTATTAGAAAGCTGGCGTCGGCTACCAAGGAGCCCTGGTGGCACTGTGGTTAAAGTGCTTGGCTGCTAACCAAAACACCGATGGTTTGAGCCCACCAGCTGCTTCACAGGAGACAGATGTGGCAGTCTGCTTCTGTAAAGATTACAGACTTGGAAACCCTATGGAACAATTCTTCTCTGCCCTGTAGAGTTGCTATGAGTCAGAATCAACCCAACAGCAATGGGTTTTGTCAACTACTGCAGTGGGAAATCTTGATCCTTCACCCATTCTCTAGATATAGGTCAGTTTTCAGATATTCCCTCAATCCTTCTTCAAAGATTCCTGTGGCCATTTATAAAAGTACTTGTGCACTAGGAAAAGGGGGAATACCCAGATTTTTTGAATTGCAGTTTTTTATGGGGTCTGAGTCATGCCATTCTCTTAGAATGGAAACTTATGGATAAATGGTGATAGAGTCCTGATCTAAATCTACTTCACGGTGGGGCATTGACTCCTTTGACCCATCTGGAGGTTATTTCCCCAGTTCATGAGCGCATAGTTGTGATGAGTATAATTAACAGCTGGCAAAACTCTTTAATTCCCTGACATGTGAAGTAAAAACCACTATAGTAGGAAGGACTAAGTAGAAAACTTTGGAATTATACCTGCCCAAGAATTACCTCTGGCCAAGAATGTAAATCGCAAGCAAGGCTAAAATAACAATCTAAAGAGATCAGCACTCTGGTATGGTGGCATTATTATTTAATTGCTAAAGCTTGCTAAAGCCAGCTGGGTGATGGCAAATGGCAATGGACTACTATAAATATAAAACCAAAACCCACTGCCGTTGAGTCGAAGCTGATTCATAGCGACCCTATAGGACAGAGTAGAACTGCCCCCATTGAGTTTCCAAGGAGATCCTGGTGGATTCAAACTCCTGACTTTTTGGTTAGCAGCTGTAGCTCTTAACCACTATGCCACCAGGGTTTCCACTATAAACATAACTAAGTGATAATTTCAATTGCAGCTGGTGTGACGTTCGTGATATCTTTATTGAACTAGATCAAGACAGACTATGGTATGTGGTACTTGGTATGTGGTTATTTATCTTGGTGAGTGAATTATTTTTTTTTAATATGATGAGTAAAGAGAATCAAACGCTGTTTGCTTTTACTTGGGAAGGACAGTAATGCACATTCATAGTGATCTCCAGACACTGCTAAATCTACTCTCTGTCAGAATACTGTCTGCAGGGAGCTTGATAACCTTGACATTCTGTAAAATATAATAGTATGTTATGTTTATGTTACCATACTTATTTGACTTGAAGAACAAGAAGTGGATAGTATTCTTTTCAGGCCAGAAGGTGAAAATAGGCCCGAAGAAGATTCAGCAGCCTGACACATTGGTGAAATCTTTAGGAATTCAATGGGCAACGCCAGAATATCCCCTCTACAAAATGGTACAACCATTTTGGAAAATGATATGGTGCTTCCTTAAAAAGCTAGAAATAGAAATAACATATGATCCAGCAATCCCACTCCCAGGAATATATCCTAGAGAAATAAAAGCCATCATACAAATAGACATATGCACACCCATGTTCATTGCAGCATTGCCCACAACAGCAAAAAGATGGAAACAACCTACTTGTCCCTCAACAGATGAATGGATAAAGAAACTATGGTATGTACACACAGCGGAACATTATACAACAATAAAGAACAATGATGAGTCTCTGTGAACGATCTCACAACATGGTTGAATCTGGAGGGTGTTACGTGGAGTGAAATAAGTCAATCACAAAAGGACAAGTATTGTATGAGACTGTTATTATAAAAACTCAGTCAAAGATTTACATACAAAAAAGAAATAATCTTTGATGGTTATGAGGGAGGGGAGGGGAAGGGTGGGGAGGGTAAAACACTAAACAGATAATGGACAAGTGGTAACTTTGGAGAAGAGTTGGGCAGTACACAATACTGGGGAAGCCAACACAAAATCTCCAAAGCAAGGTCATGAAAGCTCCATAGACACATCCAAACTCCCTGAAGGACCAAATAACTGGGCTGAGGGCTATGGGAACCATGGTCTGGGGGAGCATCTAGCTCAACTGGCATAACATAGTTTATAAAGAAAATGTTCTGCATTCTACATTGGTAAGTATCATCTGGGGTCTTAAAAGCTTGTGAGCAGCCATCTAAGATACTCCACTGGTGTCACCCCATTTGGAGCAAGTGAGAATAAAGAAAACCAAAGACACAAGGGAAAGGTTAGTCCAAAGGAATAATGGACGATAAGTACCACAACCTCCACCTGACTAGGTCCAGCACAGCTAGATGGTGCCCAGCTACTACCACCAACTGCTCTGACAGGAATCTCAATAGAGAGTCCAAGTAAGGCTGGAGAAAAACATGGAACAAAATTCTAACTCTCTCTCTCACACACACACACACACAAAGACCAGACTTACTGGTCTGACAGAGACTGGAGAAACCCCAGGAGTATGGCCCCCAGACACCCTTTTAGCTCAGTAATGGAGTCACTCCTGAGGTTCACTCTTCAGCCAAGGATTAGACAGGCCCATAAAAACAAAACAAGACTAAATGGACACACCAGCCCAGGAGCAACGATGAGAAGGCAGGAGGGGACAGGAAAGCTGGTAATGGGGAACGTAAGGTGGAGACGGGGAGAGTGTTGACGTGTTATGAGGTTGGCAACCAATGTCACAAAACAATATGTATATTAATTGCTTAATGAGAGGTTAGTTTGCTCTGTAAACCTTCATCTAAAGTACAATTAAAAAAAAAAAAGAATATCCCCTCTAAAGTAAATGACATCCTGTTACACCTTGTATTCCCCACCATTAAGACAGAGGCACAGTGCTTGGTGAGGCATATATCACACTCATAGATATTACTCAAATGCATTTCTTGAATTATTGAATAGGCTTGAAGTTTTGAGTGGGGTTTAGAGAAAGACAGGACTCTGCAATAGGTCCGGGCTGTGATGCAAGCTACCCTGCTACACAGGCTATATTGCCAGGAGATCCAAGGGCGCTAGAGATATCTTTACTGGTTAAGAATACGGTGTGCTCTTTCGCAGCCCCAAAAGCAGAATCACATCACAGGTGCAAGGGATACTGGAATAAGGCTATGTCTTCTTTGGTAGAGAACTAATAGCTACTCGAAAAAGCAGATCCTGGTATTTATTGGTCCCAAATAAGTAAAGAGCATCTAATCATGAGATATCAATTGACTGGAAATTAAACTTTTCATCAATTGTCAGACTCAACAAGTCATTAGGTGGGTCAGTGCAACAGCAGTCCATCATAAATGGAAACTGTTCATTTGCAACCAGGCCTAAGCAGGTCCAGAAGACATCAATAAATGATATGAATAGATGGCCCAGACATCCATATTTTAGTGGACTTGTTCCCTCAACTTATGGTATTGTGGGGTCCCTATGACCAGCTCTGCCTGGATCATAGATGGGTCAGGATAATATTTTGGCATGAACTAAAAGTGGACTGTTGCTGAACTACAGTTTCATTCAGGGGAGACCCTAGAGGACAGCGGTGGTAGAAAATCCTCTCAGTGTGCAGGGCTGCAAGCAATATACTTAGTTGTTCACTTGTATTGGTGGGAGAAACGACCTGTGTTAAGTATATACACGAAATCCTGGCTGTTGTTGATTGGCTTAGTTGATTGGGCAGAGACCTGGAAAAGGCAAGATTAAAAGAGCTGCTGTTGTTGTCAGTTGCCATTGAGTTGATTCTGGCTCATGGCAACCCCATGTGTGCAGAGTAGAACTACTCCATAGGGTTTTCAAGGCTGTGACCTTTTGGAAGCAAGTTGCCCAGCTGTCTTCTGAGGCACCTCTGGGTGGGTTCAAACCATGAAACTTTCAGCTAGTAGTCAAATGCTTAACCATTTATGCCACCCAGGAACTCCTAAAAAATAGCAAAGAGGGGAGGAATCAAGATGGTTGACTAGTCAGATGCACCATATGATCTCTCTAGAGCAAAGACCTGAGAAACCAAGTGAAACAGATGCAGATAACAATCCTGAACTCTGAACATCAAAAAGGAAAGATAAAGAATTAACTGAACACCAACTGTAAAAAAAAAAAAACAATTGGATGAACGCGGCAAAAGAGGAGTGAAATGGAGTGGAGGGGCTCTTCCAGCCATCCTGGCTCAACATGACCATCTTGAGACAAAGCCAGTAGCAGCCCCAGGTAAGGAGCACAGGAAGGCAACTTTACGTAATGCCTATAAGAGACAACTGAACTATATAAACATACTGGAGAAAAGCAAACTGAGTGGGTCATGATCCAAATCTAAGGAAGGGAAACACAGACAGGAGGGTGAGAATTCCGGGGATTCTTCTATCCACTGAGCAGGGAAGGAGCCAGGATTCAGAGTCAAGTATACTAGAGAGTGGTGGTCCCTGACCTTCAGGGTGAGTGACATGCAAGAGGCGGTGGGACAGTAGGGTATCATTGGTAGGTCCCCCACCTGATCAAAGCCCTGGAAGCCCCCCTCCTCACACTTAGTTGGGGGCAGGTCCTGACTGCTGGCTGCAGCCGGCAGGTAGTGCCCAGGCACCAACATCTGACAGGCAAGGGGCACACTTCCCCTGCCCCCACCCTCCTGATCGGAAGCAGTGGAGAGTCCCATATCCCACCCACTCCACCTGACCAGGGATCATAATACAAGCCCACTCCCTCCTCACCCACCCAGCCTCATCCACCACCACCCCTACTCACCCAAAGAGTGGTAGCTATAGAACTTACATACGGAGAGAAAGTCAAGGCAATATGAAGATATAACAGATTTTTTTTTTTAATTTAGAAAAATAAATGTAAAGTTCAAGGTAAGAACAATGAAAATTAATAAACCTACTCACCAAGATTAAAAAGAAAACTATACTCAGTAAATACAAAATCACAAAAAAGAAGGAAATGAAAATCCATAAACAAAAAGTAAGTAAGCAGAACAAACAAACAGTCAACACCACAAAAGAAAGCACAACAAAAAGACCATGGTAAATTCATACCTATTGATAGTCACGCTGAAAACAGTCAGATTAAATGCACCAGTCAAGAGACAGAGAGTAACAGGATGGATTAAAAAACACGATTCATCACATGTTGCCTCCAGGAGTCACGTCTGAGACTCAAAGAAAAAAAAAAGCTAAAAATTAAAGAATGGAAAAAATATATCAAGCAAGCAGTAACCAAAAAAGCAGGAGTGGCAATATTAATTTATGACAAAATAGACTTTAAAGCAAAATCCAACATAAGAGACAAGGAAGAGCAGTATATAATGATTAAAAGGTCAATCTACCAAGAGGATATAACCATAATAAATATTTATGCACCCACCAACAGAGCTCCAAAATACATAAAACAAACTTTTAAAAAATTGAAAAGAGAAATAGACAATTTCACAATATAGTAGGAGATTTTAACATATCACTTTCAAGGAAGGACAGAACGACTAGAAAGAAACTCAAGATACAGAAGATGTAAACATCACAATCAAGCAACTTTATCTCATAGACATATACAGAACATTCCACCTGCCGACAGCACAGTAGACATTCTTCTCCAACACACATGGATCATTCTCCACAATAAGCCATATTCTAGGCCGCAAAGCAAGTTCAATAAACTAGAAAATATCAAAATAATACAACATATCTTCTCAGATCACAATGCTGTAAAATTAGAAATCGATAACAGGAAAAAAAAAATCAAACACATGGAAACTGAATAACACCTTGCTTAAAAACAACTGGTAATAGAAGAAATCAAAAATGAATAAAAAAATTCTTAGAATCAAGTGGAAATGAAAACACAACATACCAAAACTGTTGAGACACAACAAAAGTAGTGCTCAGAGGTCAATTTATAGCAATAAACACACATATCAAAAAAGAAGACAGGGCCAAAATCAATACCTTAACCCTACAATTCAAAAAAATTGAAAAAGAACAGTTAAGGAATCCCACAGTCTCCAGAAGAAAGGAAATAATAAAGATTCATGCAGAAATAAAAGGAGCAGAAAACAGAAAAATAATCAGAAGAAACAAGATTAGAAATTGGTTCTTAAAAAAGATTAATAAAATCGATAAACCACTGGCCAAACTGACAAAAGAAAAGGAGAAGATGAAAGTAATCCAAATAAGAAATGAGATGGATTAATGCAAATTTGGATTAACGAACATTTAAAAAATCCAATATAAAACTATCCGATCAACCTGAAGTACATTTTTCTTCTAAACGCATACACGGACTTCTTTGAAGAAGGTGTAGAAAATCACCCCTTCACCTCTGGCTGTGTGCTGTGATAGCCACCAAGCATCTTGTGGATATGGGTGCTTTCTCTTCAAAGTGGCACTCTAGGCCCTCATTGTGGATTAGAATCACTGTGAGGGCTCTTGTCACAGTGAAGTCCAGAGCTTCTGGCCAGACACCTGTTCTTCTAGTGTTAGGAGAACAAAGGGACAGCAGGTACCCTGTGGCAGAATTAAGTGCCATTAAGCTTTGAACGATTGGGATTTTTATATTTCGCAAACCACAAAGCTTTATATGTTGGTCAGGAGTCCCTGGGCAGTGCAAGTGGTTAAGTGCTTGAATGCCAGCCAAAATGTTGGCAGTTCAAACCCACACAGCGGTGCCTCGGAAGACAGGTCTAGCGATCTACTTCTGAAGGTCTCAGCCTTAAAAACCCTATGGGGCAATCCTACTCGGCACACATGGAATCACCATGAGTTGGAATTGACTGAAAGCATCTAACAAAAATAAAAATATGTTGGTTCAAGACACGGTAGTGCACATATGACTTTGCTACCCTTAGTCCTCTGGTTGTAAATTTTACATATAAGCAAAAAAAAAAAAATTCACCCTAATATGTCAGTCCTGATAAAAACTATCACTGGAATGGAAACAACTCATACATATTGGTATTGAAAATGTAATGAAGACACTCAGACAGCCATTGATAGTCAACAACACCCAATTAAGTTCTATACTCTGGAAATATACCCTTACACTGTGTGCACAGGCCTTGTCTTATACAGCAGGCTTCTAGGTACATCTGCCTTTCTCTTATCTTGCTTTTAAGGTCTTGATGGGTATGAGACATGTCATGTGCCTCCATAGGTATCTACTCTGAGCACAGTCTTATCCCTAGGTCCAGAATTGAGGTGGGGAGAAGGAGTAGGAAGGCTAACTTTGACCTAAAGTCTAAATTGCATTCTACAATCTAGCTTTACCACAGCAAAGAAGCATTTGAACCCATGTCTAACTAGCTGTGTACATTCTCAAACTGTATCAAGAGAGGAGAGACATAATTAACACTCTACCAACTTCAGCATTAGGTTTAGGTGAAGTTTAGCACCTTGTAACAAGGTTTGAACCCAGTTCTCAGAACTGGGCATTATTTCATGGCTAGACTGACAGGATAATTCGTAATGCCATTCACATTACTGAGATTACTTTTAAAAGCTTCAGGTAGTGATAAAATTTGGGATGGTAGTCAGGTGACTTGAAGTTATAGAAATGAGCAATGCATAGTCTTGAAATTGATTTAGGGCTAGAAGATAGGAAGATGTGCTATTTTATTAGATTTATTATAACATCATTTATATAATGTAGAATCTTCTTAGAAATAAAATTGTTTTTTGAAGATTTTTATCTATAAAGGATTTCCATTAGCAGCTATCCCTGGGTAACTTCCTCCTACTTCTTTCTTAGTTCAATACATGGACAGCTTGTGAAGAACTAGTCCATGACACAAAGTTATGTAAATTATAGTTAATTATATTTCAGGAATTTTCTTATGTAAGAACTACAATGATTAATGATCATTAAGCAGGAATGGATTAACCTGTAAGTATTGTTTTTTTTGTTTGTTTTTTAATTGTACTACTGGCTTAGAGTAAGCAAGTTATATATGGGCTTAATCGTGTTTACTTACTAATCTGTAGTGAACAATTTCACATGGGTTTCACCAAGTCCAAGGTTAAAAAAAAAACAGGTGAAGTTGTGCACCATACATTACTAAGAAAATACAAGTAAGCCTATGTGTACCTTGCTTATTGGGTAATCTGTCCCTGTCATTAAGTCATTAACCATCTTCCAGAGATTCCCTTGTTCTCTCTAAGTTATTGCCTTGGGGCAAGATGTGTAAATTACCCTGAGTTACTAGGTTGCAGGACTGTAGGTGTACAGAATTCAACCATCTCTAGGGGTTATCTGGAAAAACTAGGGAGCTTTATTGTGTGTTAAAACGGGGTCTGAAAAAGAAAAAAAAAAACCAAATCCATTGTCTTCAAATCGATTTGAACTCAACAGAGACCCTAAAAAGGGGTCTAAGGCCGTTAATTTGAGAAGAACGAACCATCTCACTTTCCTTTCTCTTGTTGATCTTTTCTAATCCTCAATTTTAAAAAAAAGAAAAATAAGTATTATTTTAGTAAAAAGAAAATAAGCATTTAAGAAATTTAGTGTATTCTAGGAAAAATCCCAAATGCCCAAAATTAAGCAAGATCCTTTGTCTTCACTAAATGATAATTAAATGATGCTTTTGCTCACAAATTGCTTGCCATCTCTGGTGCCTAAGAGGAGTTGGGGTACCCTGACTGTAGGTATTTCAGGTCAGAGTTGGTGCCCACCATTGTGTCCCCCAAGCCTAGCCTGGTGTCTGAAACATTGAAAGAAATCAATAAATTACAATTGAATGTGAGTCGCACACACATGGATATCTAGATTCTTCTCCACAAATATTTAAAGAAGCCAGAAAAAGAATAGGGATGGGGGCAGGGCATTTACTTAATTTTTTCTGGGATAATAAGTTATCAAATATTTTTGTAGGTATGTAGCAAAATTTTCCTATTGTGTATGTTCATTACTTTTATGAATTCAGAATCATTCAGTTTATTTTTTATTATTATTTTCAATGAATATCTTTACCCTCCCCACATGAATAAATTCTTTTTTTGTAGCCCTTGATTTATCTGGAATTCATTAATATTTAATTATAATCAATTATAAACTTATTAAAATTCACTAATTACTTTTCTCTGTTTTAAAAATTTACAGTTTCCCATTGATGATACTTATTTTCTGTTATTGATAAAGTTTATGCAAGAAAGGCGATTCAGAAACACCAATTGGCACACCATAGGGCTTTATCAAGATTGACCAATGAACGTACATTTATGTGTTTTAAGTTAAAAGGCAGAGGTGTGGCCCCCATTATAAAAACTCTTTTAATTAATTTCTGACCTCAACTGCACTGGATGAGAGGGATTCTTCATGTAATTTCTTAAAGCAGCTACAAAGTGGACCTTGTTGCTTATGTCTCTCTGGGAAGCCACTTTCTTCATAAAACTGTTAAGTGTTTAAATAAATGTTGTCTGTGCTGGATACACTACTGTTTCTGGAGTGGACTAGCCTTGTGATCCCACTATAAAACCTAATTAAATAATCTTGAGACTCAGCACTTTTTATTTCCTTTAAGATTTGTCTAATCGTGTGGATTGTGAATAGAGGTGGGGTCAGAATAGGGAGTCCAGGTGTAACAAAAGAAGGATGAATAGTCCTTTTTTTTTTGAAGTGATTTGGTTAATTGCTTCTGCACCATGTTGTTATATGCACCCCTGTACCAGCAGGCATTTGATAGTTAATTGGGTTCTTGGCAGCGTGCCCCTGCCTGCCCCCTGCCACAATTTCTTCAACCCCATCCACCACCCTGCACACGGTGAACTCTAGGCTGGATGGACAATTTTTCAGGGTAATCTGCTCCCAAAGAGATTGGGTTTAGTTGTGTGTTTTCACTGCTAGCCACAGGTCTTTCCATCGTCACCTTCTTCCGTATACCCTTCCCAATAAGCCACATTTTTGTGACCTCCTCCCCTGTCACATGAACCCTTTGACAATGGCATGCTATTGAGTTCCGTTTTTAGATTTTCTATATGCAACAATTATTCCACAACTCTGATCAATGCCATTATGTTTTAAAATCTGGTAGGATGTGTGCGTCATGAACACCATTTGCTATTTTTTTCTTCCAGATGAATTTCACTGTCACGCTGATATTGTTTTAGTATTGTTATAAAAAACCTGCAGGTTGATTTCTCACAGATCTTTTATGTCATTTGGTTTTCCCCGACAGCTCTTCTCTGTATTTTTTCTCCTAATGTTCTATAATTTTCTATTAATGAACTCAAAGTAAAATCGTATATAACAAAGTTTGTTATTGCCTTATGTTAGCAGTCATTATTATTGTGTGCCTTTATATTGTATGTCAAAGTTTTGCAGCTGGGGTAATTCAGCTGATTTCCTGGAATATTCTAAGTATACAATGGCATTACTCCATCTCTGGGGTATCCGGTGTGTCTGGGTATGTAATTGATACTGGGTGGCTTGATTGACGTATCTTTTAAAGCATCCCCCATCCTCTATCTTCCCCCAGTCCTCCCCTCACATCTTCTAGCCCCCACTCTCCTCAACCCTTCACCCTTAGCTCCCATCTTTCTCCCCCTACATCCTCCCCAACACCTCTCAGCTCCCACTCTCTTCATCCCCCACCCACCAGTTCCCACTCTCTCCTCTCCTCCCCCATCTCCCACCCTTTCATCCTCCATTCTCCTGCCCTCTTCACCCCCCTCATCCCCCACCTCATGTTCCCTTTATCCCCCCACCTCCCATCCTACCCACCCCTCCACCCAGTTCCCTTGATGCCGGTGGACGCAAATGATCAGGACACAGTTTGCACTTAACCACTAAATCTTTATTAATTGAATTTGTATTACATCATAACACAATACAATTATTAGTAAGTAGAGAGAAATATTAGTAAGTAGAGAGAAATACTGAGTAAAGAGAATACGGCAATTAAAAGAGTACAATTTGAAGGGTGTGGGGACAGGAAGAGGGTAATGGGGTAAGGTAGGAGGTAAAGGGGTAGGGAAGAAGTGAAGAGGTAGGGAGAAGAGCCAGGGCTGAGGAGGGGGGCTACTGATAGGACCAAAAACAAGGATGCTTATTCATCACTTCCATGAGTAATTACCAACCCTCATTATCAATGTCATTCTAGCAACAATTTCTCAAAGGGCACCAATCTATGCTGTGATTTTCTTTCCAAAATTTTTGCTCATGACCCTCAATCACTGGAGTCAATACCCAGGGGAAAGAGGTCTCTATTAATTTCTTTATCCAATCACCTTCTAACTTTCTTTCACTGGGTTTTTTTTCCACATCCAATTAGTCCTAAGTAGGTTGATCTCCCCACCGTTCCTTCTGCATTCACTTGAAATCTTTAAGGGTAACAATTACAGGGTAAAGGGTCACAAATAGATACACAAGTCTAATTATAGAGATACCGAATAGATAATATAATATTATTCTAACTTTCTAATTAATCCCACCCACTTAAGATTACTTAATAGTCCCTCCCACCACTAAAGTACTTATGATTATATATCCCCTACTACTTAAACTGAACTGATTACATAAAGAAATAATAAACAATGCAAGTTTCCACAGACCATTTTGATAGCGTTCTACAATCTCAAACAACAAAGAACTTTCTATCCCACCAGATGTGTCCTCTCTTTAGATGAAAATGTAACATGGTTCCCTCTCAGGGTTCTTCCTTTCTGCAGGTGGTCCGTCTCTGGCCAGGTCTTTCCAGTAAAGTGTTCTCTGTTGACAGTCTTGGAACGGTATCTGATGTGAGATGTCCGTGGTGGATGACAACCCGGTCAGTTCAGGAGCCCGAGGTACCTGCAAACTTAAAAGAGAAATCCAGACCGCACCACATAGATGTGCCCTTATTTTGTGAGCCTCTCATGATTTAATCAAACTATATTCACAGGTTTCCAGCATCTAATACCTCATTGCTCAAACTAAACTGACCCTTCATAAAGGTATGTAAAACTTTCTGTTTCAATATCCTAGCACGATGATCTTAGCTAGCTCTCTCCAGACTTACCTAACAATGAGAGCTGTTGTATCTTCTTTATCCTTCTTGGTTTCATTAATTAACACTGAAAATTTAGGCCAAAAGTCAATCAGTTTTGCCAGTTTGTTTCCAAGAATCGACTACTGGCTTCACTTAGTAATTCTGATGTTTTGATTTATCTCTTGTGCTTTTACTTTGCTCCCTTTTTAAACTTCTTTAGATAGAGATTTAATTCCCTTGCTTTTTTCTTTCTTATGAAAAAAGGCATTTTGTTGGGAAATGCCAGAAAATTTTTTAAAGAATCCAATTAACTTAAATTGATAAGTAACTTAATTTGATCAATAAATCAACTGAATGAAAGGAAACTTATTCAAATTCAGATACTAAACTACAATAAATTTGAGATTACTTATCCTTAACATCTATGTTAATAAAGAGAGTATATATCGGAATAGAGCATAGTACACACTGCCAAGAAGTAAGTCACAAGCTTTAGTAAACAGCCAAACTTGCGTCAGGGACTTTGTCAGTGAGTTGTAAACCCACACCAGCATGCTCTCCCTGACCATCTTTGTCATTGGTCAACGTCTCCAGACTTTTGCTTGCAGTGGTGGCAAATGTCCGTGTGCACATGCCAGGGCTGCAGATAATGGCCCATTTCTAGGCCCTCTGCAGCTTGAAGAGCAATTGGTAACTGTAAATTTGACACAGAACTTGATTTCAAATGTATGGAGGATGGACTGGTATCTGAGGTAAAATGAAGTGTCGCTTCAAAAAAGTCCAGAAGCACAAATGCACCATCTTCAAAGTAATTACATTAAAACATGCGTGACTGACAAGCTTTCAAAGAAAATGCTATTTTGGATCAAATAAGTAGCCAATTAGGTATCTTCCTTGAAACTATAGTCCTTTCGTGTGATTTTTAGAAGTCCAATCAATAAAACTGAAATGATGTTAAAACTAAAGGATGAAAATGAACAGGATGAATATACTCCAGTTTACAGGAGCCTCTCCTTCACAGTGTTTTAAGAGTTCACAGTAAAGAAACATATTACACTACATTACTTACCATTGTCACGAAAATCAAACAGTACTTTGCTATTCAGTGGAAATAAATTTTGAAAGCATAGTCATTTTTAAACACTGTGAAAGGACACTACTAACCTACAGCTAAAGATTTTAAGTATTTTAACATGCAAGAATAAGGGTGGGTGGTAATGAAAAACGTGAAGGACAATGCTGATGGAAAATGAGACTTCACCGTTAAGACTCCACTTCATGTTAGGCAATTTGAAATATACACCAAGTTGTTTTCTGCTGCTCAAACTGTGTTTTGGCAATTGGAGATGTGCGTGTTGAAACACATGCTCCTTGAAGCCTGCCTTTTTCTTCTCTGTGCGTGGCCGCAAAATGGAGTCTCAGCAACCAAGGCAGGAAGGATGACACAAATCCTGCAGCAGGGTTAATGGCAGTAGTAAAGAATTAAACAGAAAGAGAAATTAGACAAACAGTTCAAGGTAGTAGCAAGGGACCAGGCTAAAAGAAGTCAGGCAGTCCCAGGTTAGCACAAAGCATCCAAAGTGATACCAGCGGTTATCACTGGATTGAGGACAACATTGTGTTGTCTGTTGCTTTGAGTTGTTTTCAGAGGCCTTTCATCCATTGGCAGCTTGATTTTGGCTCCATCCCCTGGGCGGCGGGGGGGATCTTTTCCATTAAGTAGACTCTGATTCCTTTGCAGTGGTTATCCAGGAAGGTCAGGCCATCCAGTGGATTCGAAATTCACCAAGGAAGTCCATATTCTTAAGACAGTGTCAGGTGTCCTAACTTACTTTTCTTCAGAGATCCCTCCCAGGCATAGGAGTGTGGGTCTAGGTGCTAAAGTCATTTCCCCTCTCTAAGCATCCAAATGCTTAGATGCTACAGTCTAGTGAGGGGACTGATGATGAAAAGCCCAGATGAATATGAGAGCAGAGACATGGACAGATGCTTCCAAGACCGTCAGGTGGTAGCTTTTTCAGCTAATTAACAATGCTCAGGAACAATCTTTCTGAACCATCAGGACAAGTTGGTAACATTAACTCAGAGTACTTTTTAAGAGTTGGGTTTGGGATTTGGGAGTCCTTTTGACTTGCTACTCTTAGCCCGGGTATATGATGAAGAGGTGGGCACACATTTCACAAACATCTAACACACCTGGAGTCACCAATAGTCTCTGGTTACCAGGTTTAATGTTTTGTGAGAGCCATTACTGGCATGATGATGGCAAGGTGTGGTGAGAAAGCCAGAGTTCTTGGGTATACATGATTTGCACCAGATGTGAAGGCACACTCTTACCACACAATAATTCATCTGAGAGGGCACTTCCTTCTACAGGCCTGAGGTGTTACATGTGGCAGGGTTTTGCCTGCTCCTGGGAGAACCAGTCGAGTTGCTGCTCCTTGAGAATTAATGGGACCATGAAAGTGGAGTTTGAAGTTGGTGAAGTTTCTAAGGGTGCAGCAAGAGGGTCACGGAAGCCGTTTCATACTGCACCAATGATTGTGGCTTCCTTGATAAGGCGTCGGTACTCCAGAAATGTGTGGAGAGTACCGAGACTACGAGAAATGTCATGTCCTCCTCCTCTTTCCTCCCCCTCCACAAAAAAGAAACAAGATGGCATTTCCTCTGTTTGCATCAGCTTCTCTGTAAATGTTTAACAGGGAATCTGGTAGCCTGCAATTCGGATGGTGACAAAGGGGTTTCAGCAAGTAAAGCCCAGGCTGGCTTCCAGGATTCACTGGAAAGTAAACTTTTTAAAGTATTTCAGTGAGCTTGGCAGTCAAGGTAGAAAACTGAGAGATACTTTGTTGGTAAACGTTGCTCCCAGCAAGTATTTGGTGTTTCAGGGTGTGTGCCAGTCCAGGTAGCCTTGACCTTCTGTAGCTGTTTCAGAGAAAATGTGCCTCAGGTTTGGCCTGAAGGTACTATAGTCCAATTCAGCACACAGTCAGTGGTTGAGAAGCTTAACAGGAATAAATCTTGAGGGTAGAGATTCTGAAGGACATGACAAGTATTTACATGGTACTGTAATGTGGTGGTGGCGGTGGCGGCGGTGGTGGTGGTGGTGGCGGGTACTGAGGTACCGGAGGCTGGCGATACCAGTGTGGATTCCAAGTGATCATAACAGGTACATATAAAGACCGCCCATGCCCATCTCTTCCCACTGGGTACCAGGCGAATCCTACTGGGTAGGTCGGGTACGTCGCATAGGTGGGGTAAGCTTGGTATGCAGGTACCTGTGGTACATATTCAACATATGATGCCAGGTGAGCTTGGTCATCTAAATTTGGAATGGATAGTCGAGGATACTGATTCTGGATGGTGAAATTGTTGGGAGCTCGACAATCGTAAGAAACTTGCAGCTTCCATCCCCTTTTCACTTGGAGAACTTGGGCTCCATTTGGTGCAATGGTTGGAATAATTAGCCCATCTTTCACATTTCTTGCCACAAAATCTCGAAGAGCAGCCATTTCAGGTTCGGACAGTGAGTAAATATGTCCACTTGGAATGCTGTGTGCTCCTGGTATCATGTCTACACTGCAGTCAGCCATGTGGTTGTCTGGGTAAACGTTTTGATCTACTGGAGTGTACACATTCTGGACATAATAATACCTCACTGGTTGGTAAACTCTGTATCCATCTACCGGATAGTAAACTGATGGCTGTGGTGGTGGTGGGGGCGATGGTGGCAGTGGACAATACATCCGGCAGTGGTATCGGCAATATTCAGAATCAAAGACGATTGATTGGGTGCTCCATGTAATGTTGGGATCATGTGTGCCCAGCCAGCGGACCCCTAGGACGATGGGGAAGAATGGAGACTGCGTCACATCGAATGACAGCACTTCGCGGTGATCTCCCAGGTCAACTATCAGGTCATGTGTTTCGTGAACCACTGGGCCCGATGCTATGGGGCGGCCATCAATTGCTTCTACAAGTATCGGCCAATCCTTTACTCGCAGAGGAATTCCATTTTGGGCAACATATTCGTGATCAATGAAGTTGCCAGAAGCACCAGAATCAATCATGGCTCGGACAAACAGGGTGTGTCTGCCCGGAATATGAATCTGGAGCATCACTTGCAAGTGTGGAGTTGAAATTTCATTTCGTGGGGACCTTATTCTTTCTGGCCCGGTCGCTGATGGTCCCTCTACAGCGGGGCCGGGGCGTTTCCCGCCGGTGAAGCCTTTGAGGCCTTGGCAGGACAGCTGTCGGCGTAGTGACCTCCTGTTCCACAGTAGAGACAGAGGTTCAGCTTTCTGCGCCTTTCTTTTTCTTCCTGGGTCAGGCGCATACGGGCACCTCCCACAGGCTCGGTTGGATCTACCTGGTGGTGGCCTGAAGTGTGAGGCATCATCAGCGCACGGGGCGGGGAGCGTGGCTTCCAAGCCGCAGCCGCTCTGGCCAGCCTTCTCTCAATGTGGATGCACTGGCTGATCAGTGCAGACAGTGACTTGGCAACTTCCAGGCGGGAGAGCTCCTCCTGAATGTGGTCACTGAGGCCCTCGTGGTACTGGTCAATCAGTGCAGGCTCGTTCCAATCCAGGTCCTGGGCAATCATCTGGAAAGCGTTGGAATAGTCGATGACAGACCCCATGCCTTGGCGCAGACGTCGGATCTTGCGCTTGGCAGCCTCTCGCCTCTGAGGGTCTTCAAAGATGTGCTTCATTTCTATCATAAAGGCTGGGTAGTTGTGCATCAGGTAATTGGATCGCTCCAGCTTTGCAGAGGCCCAGCGGGCAGCACGGCCTGTCATCATGCTGGTCACGAAGCAGACGCGGACGCGATCCACTGAGAAATCTCTGGTGCTCTTTTCCATAAAGTGCTGGCACTGGGCCATGAAAGGAGCCAACGTGTCAGGGTTGCCGTCAAACTTCTCGGGTAGGTCATCGGGGCACTCTTCCTCACAGGGAGGAGGTGGGGCAGCAGCTGCTGCAGCCCCACAGAGCTCGAGGTCATCCTCTTCAGCCTGAGGGGTGGGCTCCACCTGCTCGCGCAGAGAAGTATTCTCCTCTGTGAGCTTCTGCACCTGGTTCTGCAGGTTGCTGTTCTCCTCAGATTGCTTCATGACCTTCTCTCTTAGGGAACTGATCTCCTCAGAGAGATCGTCTCTCTTTCGCTCTCCCAGGTTGGGGTTGTACTGGCCCCTTCGGCTGCTGTGTTTGGAGGAGGAGGAGGAGGGGTGGTGGGGGGGAGGCGGAGGAGGAGGAGGTGGGCAGTCGGGCCCCAGGTTGAAAGTTGGGGTGGGAGGAGACCTCCCAGGTATAGCTTCACTCCTGTGGAATTGGAGGCCTGGCTCCTGGCCACTTCTTCCACCCTTCCTTCTTTTTGTTTTCAAAAGCCGTTTACTCCTATAAATGAAAATAAAAGCATAAACTTGACATGTCCATTCAAAGCAGCAAACTATAAAAGATTTATTATTTAAAATATCTCTTTGCTCTACTTGCTTACATTAATTAAAAAAAAAAGAGAGAAAGAAGTTAATCAATTAGGACAACAGGTAACAAAAAGCACTTTACTTTTTTGATATTCAAGTACCCCTTTTCCTCCTCAAAAGTCACCTGTTCATATGGTTCAACAAGACATAACTATATTAACAGCACCCTTACCTTCATGAGCTATAAAAAGAATGCTGAGATACACACCAAACTTTTGCATAGAGCAAGAAAAGCAAGGAACTTTCAAGGCAAGTATGAATAAATCACACAGAATAGAACCAAAATGATAACTTTGTTATTTAGAGAAGTTAGGTGAAAAATTGCTAATATTCCAACCAATAGGCAACACCCAAAAAAGAGTTGGGAGAGTATTAAAATCACAATACTAGTAGTCATCAGCCTTGGAGGGGGGCAGAAGGGGCATGGGGGTGGGGGGGGCAGGGGGCATCTGGCACAACCCTGGTCCACCTCTACAGAGTTATCAAAACGAAACAACCACCACCAATCACAAAAACTGCGCTTAGGATGATTGTTTTAAATTTCCAATGATCTCTTAATGAGCCTCAAATTCTCATATTTGGGAAACTCTAGGAGTGTGCTCAAAAATTCAAACAAAGTTTAAGAACATAAAATATAAAAAGCAGGATAGGTGGGCTAGCCTGGTTCCCTAGCCCTTAGTAGTCCATTCAGACAAAGATTAACACCAAATAAATTATATACGATAAAGCAAAAAAACCCAAACATTGTTATTAAGAAAAGTTGGGTGAAAAATACCTGTTATCACAACCAACAGGGAACCAAAAAAAAAGGGGGGGAGGGGGTAATAAAACACAATGCCTATAATCATCAGCCCTAGAGAGAAGAGCCCCTCCTCCCCTTTCCCAACACCCCTTCCACTTAATTACTTTAATAACTTAGGCTACAAACACAATGAATGATTGACATTCAAGATAAAATAATCAAGTCTAGGAAAATTAGAACACACAATTAACACATCATAACCTGTGACATTTAGTCTCATTTCCAACTCTTTAAAAACCACTGTATTGGTAACACTTGCAAAGGAAGGTCATAAAACAATACAATTTTTATTTCTTAAATTAAGAATCCTAATGTCCCATTAAAAACAACGAATAAGCACAGTCCAAGTCACTAATGTGTCACTTCTGTCATGTAGACATTTTAATACATTCAAAACACAGTGTCAAACTTCTGAAAAGGCAATCACAACATGTCCAGGAGCAGCCTGTCCCAGGTCAGGAAGGTCAACATACATGTCAATCACAGCCACCAGATGGGGGTAGGGCTTTATTCCGGTCCAGGCCTGATGGTTTGACCATGGGCAAAAAACAATGATGCATCAGAGATAATAATACACTAGGAAATCAGCAAATAATTTCTATATTGTTTGGGGAAACAAAAGATCAATAAGTGTTAAAAATTCAAATGCCTTTGATGTATCAGAAAGTAATTTAACACTGAGAAGAAACTTAGGTTAAGATAATACGGACGGGCTTCAACTATGTAATTCAGGGATACGTGCCCCCACCAAAGACATTCTTTTTTTTTTTTTTTTATTTAAATATAGTGCTGGTCAAACAAATTCAGGGCCTTCAAGGTCACCAGTTTGAAACCCCTGGTATTTACCAATTATTGGGCAGCACAGCCCCACCTGGGGTTTTGTAATTTTGAGGTGGGACACTTCTAAGTCCTAAAAGATATAACGGCCCAGAGCAATTTAACTATTAGAAGTAATAGGTAACAAGGCATTACAACTGTAAATAAAGTTTAAAAACATTTAAACAGCACTCGGCAAGGGTTGGTGGCGGGGCGGGGGGGGGGGGGACTAGGAGCATTTTGATTGGAGTTACAGAACTATGGCTCCTTAAACTCCTTTTTTTTAGTAGTGGCTGGATTGGGGAGATGGGGTCAAGAAGCCCCATTCCTGAAAATTTAAAGGACACACAACATAAAGCTAAGCTACCTGGGACAGATGCCATGTTTCATATGATAAAGATTTCAATTTTAGTTTTATGGTAATTAAACATTTGAATAATCTTTCCTTCTTCACAAAAAATTCTCCAGACAATGACTTCTACAAACTTCTATTCCCCACACATATCAAAAAACAGCAGCAGCCAAAAATTCCCATGCATGTGCATAATGTCCCATTAGGAAATAACATTTTATTAAGAAAATAACATTTCATTAAGCAGGTATTAGTTTTCCATTTTCACACACTGTCCACATTTCTTTGAGTATTATGTATACTGTTGTGAAATGCAAATTCTATTAATATCTGCATGTTTTGCCATTGTTTTGGGCCTCTTTAAAATACAGATAAATAATTTCCACAGAGGAGGGGCTCAGGGCCCTTAAAGAGGGGCTGGAGGCTTGCTTAAAGCTGTTGTTATGGTAAACACATGATTTCTGTAGATTATATAATTCTTGGGGGTGGCTGGGGGAATGACAGAGATTTTGGGGAGCTAAGGTCTCCAGTTCCCCCCTTACAAAGGTTCTGGCTCATGGTATTTAATTTATGAAGCCAGATTTTGAAGTTTCTTCACTCAGTTAGAAAAAGAATTTTTAAGCGGTGCATCTGACTGGCAGTAAGTTATGAATTTTGTTTATACAGATGGGGCAGGCTTTAATAATGCCAGTGAAAACACCCACTCTATATTTTGTAATGTAACCACTTTACATTACACAAAATTTACATAAGCCACTTGCCAAAAATTTAAATTAGCTTTTCCTTTCTATTAGAAAAGCAAGCTATCTTGAATAACTTCACTTGTAATTGTTTTATATTTAACTATAATTATAATATATCATAATTAATTACATAATTACAATTAATTTTTTATATAATTAAAGTTTACATTATTGGAGTTTAAAAATGCATAATTTTTTTTAAAGATCCTGGTAAATGTGAGATAAGGCGAGCAAGGCAACCCAGGACAGCAAAACACCTCACAAAATACACATGAGCAAGAAACTATAAAACACCAGCAGATACCAAGCAAGACACCAAATAAAAGTTTCCTCTGGTCACTTAACACGTTTTTAGTGAATGCCTACCATGTGCCAAGGACACTTTATTGTCTGCAAGGCAAGTTAGCCAGGGCTAATTCCTTACAAGTTTAAAGAAAAAAAAAAAAAACAACTTCTTAGGCAACACCTCATCTTCACACTCGCTCAGAAGCCAAGCCAGCAACACCAAGGCACTACTTTATAAAACGCCTTTAACACATAGTTCACGTTGTTCCTTATTTTGTATCCACCGAAGCATAAAATTCCATTAGGTCTCACCACGAAGATCCACTAGTGTCTCAAATAAAAAACACCTTAAAAGTAAATTATTTTAAAAATTGTTTCTCACTTGGGAGTAGTGAAAAACATTGGACTGCACAGCCTCGAGGGGCATGCAAGCTTAGAAGTGCCCTTCATGACCATCATTAGTTTAAATTGTGAGATTATGCTATTTAATATACGCAAAGCATTTATAAAAAGAAATTTATAAGTGTCAGATAATTATTATCGTTGTTAATTATTATTCATATACTTATTAGACACTATCGGATAAAAAGCAAAAACAGCGCCGCAGAGAAACAGCAGGAGGGCGGGGCTGCGCAGCCAGTCTCAGGCAGCAGAAGGTGCGCATGAGCACAAGAGGGAGGTAGGACCCGGGGGGAGGGGCCAGGGGCTCACTCTGCGTAGGCGGGTTCTGGGGAGGCGGGGCTGCAGGCCCGCTCAAAGGAGGCAGGCTCAGGGAGGGGCCAGGCCCCGGAGAGGCGGGGCCTGGGCTGGCCAGTTCAGAGGAGGAGGGGCCCAGGGAGGACCAAGTGGAGAGGCTGGGTCTGGGCAGACCACCTCAGAGGAGGCGGGCTTTGAGGCGGGGCCTGGGTAGGCGGGCTCCAAGGAGCCAAAGTGGGCGGGGGGCCTGGGAGGCGGGCTCCAAGGAGCCAAAGTGGGCGGGGGTCCGGGAGGCGGGGCCTGGGGAAGCGCGCTCTGGGAAGGCGCGCTGCAGAGGAGGCGCGCTTGGAGTAGGCGCTCCGAGAGCGAGGCGCTAAGTGCGCCCTGAGCAGAAGCTGCAGAGAAGGTGCGCTAGGGTGGGTGGGGCGGGTCTGAGACTGGCTGCTGAGGGCTGCAGAGTATCTGCTGGCCACTCCCAGGGCCCCCCCTCCCAAAAACCCTCCCACCAGGCTCGGACGGTCAGATTCATTTCTTGCTGCAAGAGCAATCACCCCCACATCTATTTCCATCCTTCAATACTCGCCAAACCAACAGTTTTCACAAACTGTTGCTGAACCCCAATCCGCACTAACAGCTAGCACAAGTATAACCGCCACTTCAGTCAAGCTCGACGAGGCAGGCAGCCCGCTCTGCCACTGCCAAAAGATTCCCTTTTACACTCAAGTCAGAGCCCCTTCATTCCACTGCTATAGCAGGAATGCTGCGGACAGAATGTTAAGCAGTATTTTTTGCCCGGGGCTCCATTTTATCTAATAGCACCAGCATGCAGAGAATCATCCCGCAAAATTATATAGTGGGAGCCATTCCAAAAAGGTGTGTTAGAAACAAAGGGTGGGGTCCCTCTCTAAGACAATCTCATCCTGCTGCTCAGCGTCCCTCTACGGCTAGTTTATTGGTAGCGCATATCAGCCTGCAGTTTGTGTGCCTCTGCAGCTATCATTCTGTAGCATTTTAGGTGATCGTTCAGCAGCTTATGTACCGCTGCAGTTCATACGATTTGTAGCGCAATGAAGCGCTCACTCTTCTATTTTTGTAGCGTTTTCGTAGTGCAAAATTTTTGCAACTCAGGGTTTGTAGCGCATTTAAAGCGCAAATCAGTCTTAAGTCTGCAGCTCAAGTATCTCTGCAGTTCATACTGGTTTGTAGCGCAACTGAAGCGCTTTTGTAGCAAATCAGTTATATTCTTTTGCAGCTTTTAATAGTTTGTAGCGCATTGAAGCGCCCATGAGTCTGTAGCGCATTGGAAGCGCCCATGAGTCTGTAGCGCATTGGAAGCGCCCATCAGTCTGTAGCGCATTGGAAGCGCCCATCAGTCTGTAGCGCATTGGAAGCGCCAACAGTCTGTAGTAGCGCACTGGAGGCGCCCATCAATCTATAGCGCACTGGAGGCGCCCATCAATCTTTAGCGCACTGGAGGCGCCCATCAATCTTTAGCGCACTGGAGGCGCCCATCAGTTTGTAGCGCACTGAAGCGCCTATTAGTTTGTAGCGCATTTGTAGAGCAATTCGGTCTGTAGCTCATGTTCGTCTGCAGCTCATGTCTGTTTGCAGCTCATGTCTGTCTACAGCCGGTATCTAGACTTGGGTCACGGAAACCAAAGTCTTGAAGGCTTAGTTTCCCCATTTTACTTTGTGGTACTGCCGTGAAGGCGTGACAAGGTTTGCGTGGAGACATTCAGGGGCGCTACTCCATCTCCCGCAGCTCCCGATAAGAACGGGGGAATGAATGTGATCTTAAAAATAAAAACATCCTCACCGCATACTCACCACGCGAGGAACCCTCTGCGAAGACGGGAAGGACGGATCCCACACCAGTGCCAGGCGTGGGCTCCGCTGGGTGCTCTGCAGCCCGGAGTGGCTCCGGACGCGAGCCCGCTCAGCGGACCTTTCGCGAGGCTCGGTGGACCTTTTCCGCAGTTCTTCCCGGAGAGCAGTCAGGTTTCTTCGACACACACCAACCGAAGTTGAAGCGCGTGTACCGGGAGAGCCGGCTAGGTGCCTTATATAGGCTGAACTGAGGTGGGGGGCGCCAAATCCCAGCGTGCTTAGCGGATAGGGGGGCGAAGGGGGGTGGAGGCGGGGGAGTGGGGGAGGGGGTGATGGTCACGCTACAGTGGCCCACCGCTAGAGGGAGTAAGGGATCAGGGAGGGGGTGCAGAATGCTGATGCTGAACTGGCCAAGCTGGAAGGAAAGAAGAAAGGGAGGGGAGGGAAGAATCGAGGACGGACGGCCTAGCCAGGCCAAGAATGCAATTGCCCCGGTGGTGGGAGCTGGGAGACCCTTGTGCTTGGACGGGACAGGGTCGGGGGACACGGAGGATGAGCCCCACGACCACTGGCACCTTCTTGCTGACAGGTTAGTGGCCCGCGCGCGACGGAAGGTTCTGAGGGCAATAGGCCGCTGCCTCCCCTCCCCCGCCCTGGTTCTGGGTACTTGGGCGCGCCTTCTGGGTGCCAGCCCCTCTTGCTACCCCGACCCCACTGCACCCGTTTACCAAGACCCTGCTTCCTGGACCCTCAGAGTTGACCCCTAGTCTTTTCTTTTTCTCTTTGACCCCCCCCGCGCCCCTCCCCACCCAGCGAACACAAAAATTCCACCTTTAATTTCTATCCCCAACACCATTCCTCGTTGCCCCGCTGGAGACCACTCCCGAGGCCTGCAGCAGAAAATTGGGGCGTCATTTTCCAATTTTTTCCAATTTCTTGCGGGGCAGTTACTCTGCGATCGGGGCTTTGTGGCTCCGAGGCGAGCTGTGGGAAATGGGTGTCAAGCTGCGTCCCCCTTTACCCAAACGTGTTTTTCCTTTTGTTGAATCCGATCCGGAGAGAACACTAAAATGTGACAAATGAAACCCCTTATTCCTTTCTCTTCCTAAGCGCATTTCTCGGAGGCGGAAATCCACCGTTTTTCTTAGGTTTTACGGAGTAGGGAACCGGAATCCAGAAATGCTGGGAGGTAAACGACGTTCAGGTCAGGGTTAACCTCGGCTGGGGGTCAGAGACGCTGCAGACAGCATCGTTTTCCCCACCAAGTACACTATTTAGAGAAAGCAAAAACAATTAGAAACAGCTGTGGCTGTCTCCAAAGTGGTTGGCGGGCTTCGGAGGCTCCCAGCTCCAAGCTTTTGGTCGTGATTACGAGATTTACGCAGAGACCTCGCTCTCCCTGCAACGTTACATTTTTCCAAAATTGTAGGGTGAAAGAATGCATTTAGTCACGGTAACCGCCCGTCTAATCCTTTCAAGAGCTTTGCTGAGATTCGGCTACATGTATTTGCGTGTATTTATAGATATAAACACATATATTTTATGTGAGGGACAATTGCCATGGGTTGTAAGACTCAAATACTGATGAGGAAGATGCTAAAAGCACTTAACAGGCATTTCCATTTATGCGCCTCAAAGTGTTAGGCGCTGAGAAAACTGACAATCTGTTGATAATCTTGGTAAAAGAAGTTTAAGTTAAAATGGAAAACCAAATTGTCTATAGTTGAGTGAGGGTCCTGGAACACGGATGAAACACTTTCGTGTTTGAAGGCTGAAACTGAGCATATTTTAGGGACTTACTACATATTATTTTATACATAGAGGATAAAGAAGAATTTGACTCATTGTAGGTAATGACAGAGTGGCGGGGATCGCACTTAAAGCGTGCCTTTTAAGGAATAAACAAAACTATAGCACATTTTTAGTTGAGAGTTTACTTTTTATTAGAAATAAAAATAAAAAATATGAATGAATGAAGTGCATATTTCCAGCAATGAAAGACATTTTTCCTGTGAAGTTGGGTGAACACAATTACAATTTTTACAAGTGCCTTTTAATCTTTAGGATGGTCACCCTCTTCTGAAAGATGGAATAATTCCAGGATTTTTTATGTATGATAGAGTACAGTTCTGATGACAGGACTGTCAAATCCTCAGCAATTTTTTTTATCCAGAAAAGTTACTTCACCTAGTTAACTGATAGCCTTTTTTTCTAAAAAGTAAGATTTAAAACCAGTGTAGATGAAAAGTAGGGAAAATTCAAATATAAAAATCTATCCCAAGACTTTTAAACAAGTTTGAACAAATTTGATTTTTTAATTTCAAAATGCTAACCAGGCTTTTAAAAAAAAAACTAATTATTTTTGTCACTGTAAAACTAATACTTATTGGTTGTATGAAATTCAGAGGAAAAAAAAAAAAAAACCCCAGAAAGCTGTAAAGAAGAAAATCTTGAACACCCGTAACTTCATCACCCTGATATAACCTCAATAAACATTTGGAGTCTACTTTTTCAGACTTTTTCTCTATGCATGTAAGTGTAATTAAATAATATGTATTTTTTATAGTTAGTATCACATGTATAATTTCTAAAAATAAAAATGGAGTTAAATTCTCCATTATTTTCTTTTCAAGGAGTCTTAAATATAAAAAAAAACATTAAATTTACAGTTTTTTTTAAAAAAGCTAATACTATTCAGTAATTTTCCTATTTTAAATTTTAAGTGAACAGCCCTAATACATGAATATTTTAAAAACAAAATTAAGAAGAATTACCACTGATCTCACTATTCTAACATTCACATAGTTATCATTTTGGTGTACTTCCTTGTGCTTTTTATTCCTCTGCTGTGAAAAAATTTCCACTTTGCTTAGAAATATAATTTTCTAAGAAAAAGAAACATCAATAGATAAGTATTTTAGGTAAAACTTTTTTTGCTTACCTAAAACATCAAAACAATATTAAAAACAAAATTCACATTAAGACAAATCCTTCAGATAACGTTTTTGTGTTATTTAAAACAGCAAAACAACATTAAAAATCAAAACCAAAAACAAAAAACCCATTAATACACAAGAACTTTAGTAAATACTTTTTTGACACTTAATATCATTATTGAATTTTAGATTTTCTCATATGTGCTTGATAAGGGACATTTCTTACTCATTTTGCACATGCTTATAGGCAAACATAAGAGGTGCTGATATACATTATTTTATCAAATAACTGGAATTTGTATTTGGATATTTTATCCACTTTTTATAAGAGTTTGCTATGGATCTGTGAAACTGTTGATTTACCTCATATATTTGGTTTAACTTTTAATGTGGAGGGAAAATCAGTTGTATTTCTAAGCAAAGTGGAATTCGCACTTGTCAAATAATAACTAGACATTCTATTTGGACATTTTACCTGCTTTATGGCAATATGCCAGGCATCTCTCTGAAACGGTTGATTTACCTCATATTTAGCTTAACTTCTAGGATGTTAGGAAAATTGTTTTTCCAAACAAAGTGGAATTTTTACTTGTCAAATAATAACTGGACTTTCTGTTTGAACATTTTATCCATTTTTAATGACAATTTGCTATGGATCTATGAAATTGCTGATAGACCATATGTATTTGGCTTAACTTCTGTTAAGACAGAGACAATATATTTATTTCTAAGCAAAGTAAAATTTTCAGTTGTCAGATAGTAACTGGACTTTATATGGTCTTTTTATCCATTTTTATAGCAGTTTATCATAAATCTAAAAAGCTGTTGATTTACCTCACGTATTTAGCTTAACTTCTAGTGAGATGGACAATTGTATTTTTGAGCAAAGTGAGATTTTCACTTGTCTCACAGACATTGAAAATAGCAAGACAGCACTAGAGAAAACTGATGGTAGGTAGACCGGGAAAGGTAAAGATAACATGCATCTAGTTCCTAACACTAGTTTTACTTTTGAAGAAAATGCAGTAAGCGGAATGCTGAAGTACTGAAGAAACCCTGACTTGTTAGACATTCTCAAGTCAAATATTCAGGTTCTTTGATACCATTAAGTGCACTGTTTACCGATAGTATTTCCTCCAAAATAACCAGCCACTTAGGGATTTTTTTTTTTTCTTTTTTACTAACTGTCTCTACTTCCTCTACCTTACCCCATTTCTTAAAACTTATTATATATTGCCTGTTCCAAACACCGAAATGCAAACTCTATCACTGATCTTCCCACCCACTCTTAGGGTAAAAGCAATTCTAGCTGGGCAGATGCTCTGAGTTTATGTGTCCGTTAGAAATTCTTGGGCCAGAGGAAGAGAGCCCCTTTACTCTTTGCTCCGTTTCAATCCGTAGTTTCACAGAAGTATTGAGATGGTGACATTTTTCTTTCCATCCTTTCCCATCCTTTTTAATGGAGACAAGCAGATGAACAGACAGCAGACGGACAGACATGGACGGACACCCCCCCGCCCAGCCCCGCACATCCAGGCTTTTTCTAAACTTTAGGATCTAGTTCTCCAGTCTGCTATCTCCCCGATTTGCAAAAATATCAACCTTAAAAAAAAAGCAATGAAATTTTCAAAAACGATAAAAAACAAACTGGTGGGCACTAAGGGTCAACAGGGCTTCAATCAACAAGTCTTTCCAAATGAAAAATTTTGGTTGGGATTTTCAGGTTGGCGTTTTAGATAGTCTTGGTGTTCTTCTAGTTACTTAACTGCCTCCAAGCAAAAATCTCTCTAAGCAAAATTCCTAGTGTTTTAAAAAAGTTTAACAATGTAACTATATTAAAGACATTATTCATAAAGAAAAAGGAATCTCTACGTCTGACACAACCGCAAACATTCCCATTGCTGCTCTTCTGTTTTAGTCTGTTTCATGTGCTTACATATATTTACATAGCTGTAATTTTAATATGTTTAATTTTTTTTACACTTCGTTTGAAAAATAAAACGATTCTTGCTTTTAGAGGAACGGTTGTCAAGGCTGCTGAATACTTTGTGTTAACTATTTAGCAGGACTGCTGTGTGAGTGTGAGGCTAGCCGAACCAGCACCTGCCAAGATGTGTGGGCCACTGAGTATGGGTCAGGAAGCGGTCCCTGGTGGAGGGTCACAACCCTTGGCTCTTCTCCTTTTCTTATTCATCATTTTTTATGAATGACTCTGATGGAGATCTAGGAGACTGGTTTTAAAATCCATCGATGACTTGGAAAGGATAGCTCCTAGATGACAGAATTTAGAGTTAACACAGTTTAAATAGGCTGCAATGTTACACTGAAACCAAAAAGATATTTTATAGCAGTAAATGCATCATAATTCATTAGTGTGGAAGGAAGGAGGTGACTTTGTATGGTGGCAATTTTTGTGGAAAAAAGAGGTTAATGTGAACCAGCGACATGATGTCGCTGCAGGAAAAAAAAATTGGATTTAGGCTCTGGTAATAGTATAGTGTCCATATGTCACAAAAATTAATAGTACCCTGCACTAATCAACCACATCTGTAGTATCGTGTCCATTTTTGGCTGTCACATTTAAAGAGAGACACTGACTAATTAGACAACTCGCAGAACAGTCCACAGGGATGGTAAGGGGTCTGGAAATCCTGTCACAGGAGGTATCCTCAAAGGGTCTGCAAGTGTTTAGCTTGAGACGACTAAAAAGTATACATAAACTCTTTTTTGTTTGCTTCTGAAAGCAAAACTGGTATCAGTGGGTGAAAGTTGGAGATGGATTTCAACTGGAGACCTTTCTAATACTTCGTGCAGCCCAGCAAGGGAATGGATTTAACATCTTTACTTGCTCAATATCTTTTAAAATATCAGAAATAGTCTCCTTTATTGCAACAAACATGTAAATTGAAGGCCGTGATAACATTTTAGCGTAGACAGCAAAGATACTTATGACTGAAACATTTTATTTTTTCTGATAAACTGCCTGAAAAGAATAATCCTACATGTTGCAAGTTGATCTCCTACAACTTGAAAATAGCTGCAAAGGGACAATTTAACACAAATCTCTTCCTCTTCTGATTCCGTTCCAAACATACACATTTGAGAAGGAAATCAAACTTTTTTTTTTTTTCCTGCAAAGTATTCTGACCTTAACTTGCTTCCCAGAGTTACTTTTTTCCTGGGGTTTCTTGCTCATGCAGAACAGGCTTCTCTGGCAGGGTGGCCATGGATGCTGGGGTGGGGGGCACAAGGTTAAGGGGTAGCAGGCTGGCCACTGGTGCAGAACAGCCTCCTTGCCTCTTACCCAGGGGAAAATGTGGGGCAGATCTCTTGTCTGCCGTCTCCCACCCCCACCCCCGATCCGTAACAGATTTCCTTGCAATTTACTATTACGGTTTTTAGCTTTTCAATAGCAAAATAAAATCTTTCAATCAAAAGTAGCCTCTGCCCCTTGCTGTCTTTTAACTTCTCTCCGTTTCTGGTTAGTGGGTTTCTGACAGCCTCTGGGGCACATTATTAATGTCTCAAACATGTCTTGGGCCAGATTTTTCTTTCCTCATTTGTCTGCCTGCTGATTGTTTATTTTGATGATCTTATCTAACTTTGAAAATGTAATTGCTCAAAATTAATTTATGGATTATGCATGACTTCCTTCCAAAACCCTTTTTCTGAGGAGTGAAAACTTGTAGCGCTTCTGACTGACAGAAGCTGTTTTCATGCCCGGGTGCCTTGAAAAATTGAGAGGCGAGAGATGTGAAGAAAGGAGAAGAAATTCTTCTGTCATCTTTTCTAACCAAGTTTTTCCTGCTTCTCCCGCTTCTGCCTCTTCTCCCCCACACAGAACTTTCTCTTTCACTTAAATTGTTAGGTCAGGAATAAGGTCACGTTAATTCTGATCATGTGAAGTATATTTTCAATGTTGAACAAGTTTCTCCTCCTTATTTTCTCTATCTTTTATAAAAGTACATGTACTTTTGTGGCATCATAATGTCCCTGGCAACTGGTGGTGGCTCCCATCCCAGGTGTTGAAGATGCCACGGGTGTTCCTGCCTGGCTCATATTTCCAAGAGAGAAATATTCAAAGATGAGTTTTTGGCCCATCAATGCTCCCCTGATCTGCAGGTGGCTGCTTGGAATTGCTTGCTCTTGGTCTTGTGCTTGGGAAATAATCCACAATGTTTCAAATTTAAAACTTAAAGGAGTTACTTTGGGAAATAAAGAGGTAGCCTCAAAACATTAGTTACTGGCATGGTTATTAATGTTATAGCCCTGAAAACATTAAGATAGTAGGAAAAGCTGGGTGGTTGTTTTCTTCTTGGATCCCTTGTAGAATTTTAATCATTCTAATTTCTTTTTTGTATGTTCATCTAAGAAGTAATTATGATGCAATAGCAGTTTAAATGCACTTTATTACCCACAAATCACTCATTTTTAACACATCTTACTTTCTACCTAATTGCCTTGGACTAGTCGGAATTTTATAAGAGATACTCAGCGTTACCGTATTACGGGAATCGCCACGGCCATCTGTTGTGACATAGGCGCGGATTCTTTCTTTTCTAACAGACAAATGAAGCCACTCATTTAAAAAAATGTTTAAGAGTGAGGCAGCGCTGGTGCAAATTCTTTCCTATTCTTTAGCTTTTCAGTCATTCATCTGGTCACCACTTTTATTATTATGGAGATGTGGGGTTCACCGAGAATCTGAAAGAAGAGATCACAGTGAATTTTTCTATAGCAGTTAAAGTGAAGTATTTTAGTTCTCTATTTCTTAAGCTTTAGGCATAGAAGTGAAGTTGATCTTTTTTCTTGAAATGCAAAAGAAAAGAAAAAGTTAGCCCTGCAGCCTGTGGTTTTTCCTTCTTAGCCAATTAGTGCTTCTCACTGTGCAGGAAAATGACATTGAGTTTTCTCTGCTATGAAATTGTTAATCAATATCGCCCCTTTAATGTCTTTCATTTTCAGTAGTCACGCAGGTGATTCTAATCGCAGACCAAGACTGCAGACATGGAAATGGAACAGATTGCTATACGTGTCTACCAAAATCTGAAATTTACATTACTTTTTGTCTAGCCGTTTTACTTCTAGAAGTTTAACTTCCAGATATACTCACGAAAGTGCTCAAAAGACACAGGTGTAAGAATGTTTATTGTAGTATTGATAGTAACAATGAAAAAATAGTGGCCATCTTCATTGATTAATAAATCTTTTACTCATTTATTTACTGGTTGCCGATTGGCTTTGTGTTCCTGTGTTAGATGCTGGAGGATGCACAGTCACAGCGATTGTGGCACTTTTACAGCAGTGGGGTTGACAAAACAAAACAAGAAAATCCAAACTCTTGCTGTGGAGTTGTTTTGAACTCTTAGCCACCCTATAGGACAGGGTAGAACTACCCCATAGAGTTTCCAAGGCTGTAATCTTTAGGGAAGCAGACTGCCATATTTTTCTCCCACTGAACGGCTGGTTGAGTTCGAATGGCCAACATTCTAGTTAGCAGCTGAGCGCTTAACCACTGCGCCACCAGGGTTCCTCAGGTTGACAAGTTTAATCAAATAATCACATACCTTTAGAATTATGACAGGTGCTACAAACACTGAATGAGTGCTTCTAGGTAAGGCGATTTTGGCGTACAGTGAGGTTAGCTTCCCAGAGGAAGTGCTTACATATGCGGGATGAGCAAGTGTTAACTAGGTAAAGAAGAAAGGTGAATAGAGGTAAAAGCAGGAGCTTGTGTGGAGACCCTGGGGCAGGATGGAGCACCACAAATGGGAAGCACAGAAAGAAGCCCAGAGAGATGGGGGCAGAGAGAAGGGGAGAGAGGTAAGAAGTAAGGCTAGAGAGGAAGTCAAGGGGCAAGTTTTGGAGGGCCTGGTAGACCACCTTCAAGAGTTTAATCTTTAAGACCAATGGAAAAGTCCTTGAAAGGGTTTAGGCTGGACATGATAAGATTTGCATTTCAAAAAGAATACATTAGCCGCTTTGTGAAGAAAGACTGCAGGGGTCTGAGTAGATTACCGACTAGATTGCAGCTGGCCAGTTAGAAGGTTATTTTAGTAATTCACAATGGAGACGATGACACCTTGGGCTAGGGTGGTAGTAGGGAGATGAAGCTAGGAGGCATATTTTGAGGGGTAAAAGTCAACAGGAGTTGAGATTGGATTGAATTTGACGTGAAGTTTGGGAGGAGGAGACGTCAAGGGCGATTTCCAGATGATTTCTTGCACATGTGTGAGGACTGACGGTTGTTGCTGTTTATGGAATTGATGAATGCTGGTAGAGGTCTAGATTTTAATTGGAAAGATCAGGCATCCTACTTTGGACAGGCTGAGTTTGAAGTGACAATAAATTAATTGTGACTGAGCCACACAACAAACAGAAAGCTATGCAACCTTAAAATGTGTTGTCATGTAAGAAATGTTCAAACTGTATGTTAAATGCAAACAAGTGTGATTCTGTCATGTAAAAAAGAGTGTGGTATGTGTGTATTTATGTCTCTGTGTATATATGCATATGTGTGTGTGTTTACATGTGCATAAAATATAGAAAGATAGACGTTATTAAGAGTGAGTACCGTAAGCAAGAAGGAATCCTGGTAAGGCAGTGGTTAAGCCCTCGGCTGCTAACCTAAAGGTTAGTGGTTCAAACCTATCAGCCTCTCTTCAGGAAAAAAATGAGCCAGCCTGCTTGCATGAAGATTTACAGCCTCAGAAACCCTATGGGGTAGTTCTGCTTTGTTCTGTAAGGTCACTATTAGTCTGAATTGACTTAACGGCAATGGGTTTTTTTTTTTTTTTTTTTTTACTGTAGCCAGTGGCATCGGAAGGGTTGCCATAGGTATGTGAGAGGGAACTTTTATATTTTATACCTTCCTGGTTATACTATCTGAATGTATTACAATGAGAATGTATGGCTTTTATAGCGAAAATTCATGACAGAAGTAAACACCCAATATGAGAGTATTTCTCTTTCAAAGATTTCTTAATTGGAAAGATCATGTAAGCATTATTATATATTTTTTATTTTGAAATGACATTTTTCCTAGCTTTACTTCTCTAGCCCAGCAGCTTTTACACTTTGCCTTTTAATTCTTTTCCACTAGATTGCACTATTATACTAGATTTTACGCAGTCCGTGTACTATTTTGTTTTCTATTTTTTACTAATTTTATTAATTCCAAAACAATGAGTTGTTTTGGAGATGAGGACACTAAAATAATGGTGCATATAACTATTACGTACATTATCTATCCCTTTTGTTACAGGCTCCACTGGTGCTCCTTCTTCACCCGCTCTTTCTGAGATAGAACACAAACAGTATTGTTTCTACGGCAGTGAAAACTTACCTTCTCAGTTTATGCCTTATTTGCGTTACTTAAGCAAAAGTTACCAAGAAAAGTGAGCAGTCTTCCCTTCTTCATTAACTATTCTACAAAAGAAACCTTCTTTTAGTGGAATTTTAATCCCAGCTTTTGATATTATATATAGCTCAAAGTTGAATTTTGTGCCTGTGATATTTATTGCTTTTGTTGCATTGTTTCCTCAGAATAAATACCTAAGAGTTTATGAGTCAGACAGAGAGTATAATATCAACATAACTCGTCTCTCAATACAATACATCTGAATTTCCTCATAAGGGTATAGGTGTGCCTTGGCACAGTGCTGGGCATGGGTTATGAATTTGTAAATGCACCATCTTATTAGCTCTCTGGGAGGCCATGTAGATAAGAGTTTGGGATGGTTGGAGCCTTTGGGCTGTTGCCCCTGGTCCTGAGCAACCTTTAATATTTACTCTACTCTGCCAGAGAAATATCATTTTTTCATACGTGCCATCACCGTGGGAAAAAAATGAGACTGTCATATAGTCTAGCGGTAGTGACAACATTTATTTATTTATAGAAGAAAAACCACATTTAAAGAAATCCAGATTTTCTTCAAATTAGTTAAATATTAATGTAATAATAGCTCACAGTTTTTGAGAATTTCGTTATGTACTAAGCACTCTAAGGGTTTTAAATGTATTATCTCATTTAATACTCACAATGTCTCTATTTATCCTTATCAGGAAACTGAGGCAGAGACGTCGAATAACTTGCCCAAGGGACAAAACCGGGATTTGAACCTAGATATTCTGTCTCTATAGAATCTTTAACACTGCCTTTCTGCACTCTAACTTTATTTCTCTTTGAAACCTAAATCTCACCTAGCTTGTGCTAAAATTATAAAATTCTAATTATTTTTATTTGTGTTAAATAATTATTTACGCACTGCTGTGCCAGAGGACCCTTCTGTTTTAACATGGCTTGGAGGCTTCTATTCCAGAGTCCATGATTTAAAGTCTTGCTGCTATACTGTCTTAGGAATTTCTTTTTTGACAGCCTTCAGAAGTTGGGGTGGGCAGTCCTCAGCAAAGTTTTTTTCCCCCATAGATTCTAATTCTTTAGCTTTTCTCTTTCAAAGAATCATTTTTCTTATGTACGTAATAAACCAAAAAACTAAACCCAGTGCCGTTGAGTGAATTCCGACTCATAGTGACCCTATAGGACAGAGTAGAACTGCCCCATAGAGTTTCCAAGGAATGCCTGGCAGATTTGAACTGCCGACCCTTTGGTTAGCAGCTGTAGCACTTAACCACTATGCCACCAGGGTTTCCATGTACATAATACATAGGATTAATTTCTATGGGTATTACCTGATTGCTAGCAATTTCTAATCCGGGAGTCAGGGGAACCTTATTTTTTTCTAGAAAGAAAAATAAATTGAAGATAACGCCCCCCCCCCAAAAAAAACCAGTTGCCATCGAGTTGATTCCGACTTACGGCAGCCCCATGTGTTTCAGAGTAGAACTGCACTCCATAGGGTTTTAAATGTCTGTCATCTTTTGGAAATAGATTGCTCGGCCTTCCTTCTGAGCCATCTCTGGGTGGATTCAAACTGCCAATGTTTCAGTTAGTAGCCGAGTGCTTAACCATTTGCCCACACAGGGACTTCTAAGTTGAAGATAACTTAACTAGTAATGATAATAATATCTTAAATTACTTTCCCATTTTACTATTTGGAAACTCTATTGACAAGTAGCATATGATCAGGAACAGATGGTACTGAAGAAGTCCAAGCTGTTCTGAAGGCAATGGCGAAGAACAAGGCTCAAGGGGTTGACGGAATATCAATTGAGATGTTTCAGCAAACAGATGCAGGGCTGGAGGTGCTCACTCATCTATGCCAAGAAATATGGAAGACAGCTTCCTGGCCAACTGACTGGAAGAGATCCATATTTATGCCTATTGCCAAGAAAGGTGATCCAGCCAAATACAGAAATTATAAAACAATATTGTTAATACCACAAAAATACCACACGCAAGCAAAGATCATTCAAAAACGGTTGCAGCAGTATATTGACAGGGAACTGCCAGAAATTCAGGCTGGTTTCAGAAGAGGATGTGGATCCAGGGATACCATTGCTGATGTCAGATGGATCCTGGCTGAAAGCAGAGAATACCAGAAGGATGTTTACCTGTGTTTTATTGACTATGCAAAGGCATTCGACTGTGTGGATCATAATAAATTATGGAAGAATGGAAACTCCAGAACACTTGATTGTGCTCATGAGGAAACTTTATGTAGATCAAGAGGCAGTTGTTTGGACAGAACAAGGGAATACTAAGCGGTTTAAAGTCAGGAAAGGTGTGCATCAGGGTTGTATCCTTTGACCATACCTATTCAATTTGTATGCTGAGCAAATAGTCTGAGAAGCTGGACTATATGAAGAATGGGGCATCGGGTTTGGAGGAAGATTCATTAACAACCTGCGTTATGCAGATTACACAACATTGCTTGGTGAAAGGAAGAGAACTTGAATCACGGTGAAGATCAAAGACCACAACCTTCAGTATGGCTTGCACCTCAACATAAAGAAAACAAAAATCCTCACAACTGGGCCAATGAGCAACATCATGATAAACGGAGATAAGATTGAAGGTGTCAAGGATTTCATTTTACTTGGATCCACAATCAACAGCCATGGAAGCAGCAGCCAAGAAATCAAAAGACGCATTGCATTGGGTAAATCTGTTGCAAAGGACTTGTTTAAAGTGTTGAAAAGCAATGATGTTACCTTGAAGATTAAGGTGCACCTGACCCAACGCATGGTATTGTCAATCGGATCATATGCGTGTGAAAGCTGGACAATGAATAAGGAAGACTGAAGAAGAATCGATGCCTTTGAGTTGTGGTGTTCGGAAAGAATATTGAACATATCATGGACTGCCAGAAGAATGAACAAATCTGTCTTGGAAGAAGTACAACCAGAATGCTTCTTAGAAGCAAGGATGGCGAGACTGTGTCTTACGTACTTTGGACATGTTATCTGGAGAGATCAGTCCCTGGAGAAGGACATCATGCTTGGCAAAGTACAGGGTCAGAGGAAAAGAGGAAGACCCTCAACGAGGTGGATTGACACAGTGGCTGTAACAATGAGCACAAGCATAACAACAATTGTAAGGATGGCGCAGGACTAGGCAGTATCTCATTCTGTTGTGCATAGGGTCGCTATGAGTTGGAACGGACTTGAAGGCAACAACAGCGGCAACGTTGACAAGTAAATGACAGACTTTGCAGCCAGCCAAGAAATGGGTCCAGAATCCAACTCTGCCACTTACTAAACATATGACCTGGGTAAATTACTTAAGTTCTTAAGGCTTCATATTCTCATTATAAAATGAAACTAATCACACCTGTATTACATAGTTGATGTAAGGATGAAGTTAGCTAATATGTGTAAAACCCTTAGCCTAATACCTAGTACTTAGCACTCAAAACATGGTGGCTAATGGTAAGAAGTAAGTCAACTAACATTTTTTAAAGAGAAACATATGAAAACTTTTTTTTAAGTATAGGAAGTGATCTTAAAAGTACCAAGGAGAGTTGTGCAAAGATAAGAAAGGGAAGAAAAAAATACAGAATGTCAGGGAGGAACATGGGGAGGGGCAGGAGAGGAAAAGAGGTATGGGAGAGATGGGAGCTATATATCCAACTTCTAAAAACAACGTCTGTGTCCCCTTTGAGTAAAATATGAAATAAGACAGTTAACAGAGGAAGACTTGGCAGTTTGGTTCTAAGGTGAGTGTGTTAATCAGATTAAATTTCATCTGGCATATCCTGCTGTTTACTTGGACAGTGATGTTATTATTTATTATTTCTATTCTTTGACATTCTGATTAGCTCATCAGCAATCAGTCACTATTCACAGCTCTTCAACTGCTTTTACTAAACAGCAAACCCCTCCTCTCCCAGTCAACAAATTACTCAGGTTTGGGAAAGAGTAATGTCTCTTCAGAGTGTGTTTGCCCTAGGCCAGATAAAATCTAGTCATGCTGCTACAAGACTCAAAAATAAATCATGGAATCTTAAGACAAATTTTAAATATTGTATGGTTTCTAGGGAATTTGAGGGCATGCCAACCACCTTTGGATTGGATACAGGCTTTTTTTTTAATTTTGGAGGGGGCATTGAGAAGTTGGCTAAATTGGGTGCAGTAATATGCCAGCTAATTGTGCGAATGTCTTCTTGGTTTGGGCTGTGTAAATCCAGTATGCATGTTATTCTTTCCCTTTGTGTTTATGAGTTAGAGCAAAACTCACATCCAGGTATAATTGAAGCACAGATTATCAGGAACCCAGGGAACACAATTGAGGTCTCTTCAATATTTCTGAGGATGGTCCATTATCTTTGGAAGAAGTCCAAGAACTGGTCCATACACATTGACTTTTCCTTATACATTAGATTTAATTGTGAAAAGTTGTTTATAGAACAAATGTGTTTAATATTAACTCATGTTTTCCCACCTTAACGTAGAAGTTTGTTCTCATAGAAAAAAGTGCTCTGGTCCTTTTCTGATGAAAATCAAACTCTAGCTTTTTCTCAGTGAGCATTCTGTACTTGTAAGTATACAGATTACAAAATAATTTTCTATACCAGAAGTTAGTTGAGTGGATCCATAATCTTGGACATACAATTAAAAGCAAATAGCTATTTCTATGTTATTGAGATTTCTTCCTGAAAGCGTAAGGACTCAAATGTTTAAGTAGCCACACCAACTGTGGCATTGTTACTTGTCTTTAGTGACATTGTCTGGTGAATAGAGCCTCAAAAAGATGTCTTTTTATTTAGTTTTATTGGACCTCAGTAGTCTTTTTTACAAGCATATGGGCAAAATAGAACTTTAGGTGTATAAATATGAACTTTTAAAAAATGAATATGCTCAAAAAAAAAAAATAATACTGGCTTTAAAATAGAGCAGTATCTATGGAATGTGTTTGAAACTCCTTTACGTTGCCTCTGTTTTTTAACTATTGAGGCACCAATCAGATTTGTTTTTTGAATCCTGTTAAAGCCAACTAGGCTGCCGTTATATTGGACCAGGAAAGCATGAGCAATGTTTTGTTGATTCACCAGCCAACGACATACAGTGGCGTTTAATCTTACGCTGGAGTTAGGTTCTAAAAGCCAGAGTGTAAGATAAAAATCCCATAGACTTCAATTTATCATAGTAAATCCTTTCAATCGCCTATAAAATACAGTTTGTGTAATTTTATGTGTATAACTCTGAACGATAATTTTTATACACAACATAGAGAACCACTGAGCTAGTATAAAGGAAGGAACAAAAGAGGTGCTGCCTGGGCACTCAAACCATTCTTTCTTTGTGGTAACTACCCAATCCATGGAGAAGTGGAGAATTCTAAAAGAGTACTTGCTTTTCTGCAGGGTTTACTCCATTCTGCTTTAAGATTAAGCCTCTATAATCTTCAGACACGTTGATAGATTGTTTTGGTTTTGTAAAGATTGAACTAGACAGTATACGTGAAAGCACCTTGCGTGTGACCTGTAGTGTGATGCATTTATGTAAGTCTAAAATGTTGCTCATAAGATCCACATTGTTCTTTGCAAAGTTGTAGAGAATTTGGCCACCTTCTTCCTGTCTTTTTAGGTTGGGATTTCCCACTGCCCAGCAGTGACTTGTGTAGTCTTGCAAATTGACTGCATCTGTGGGTCATTTGGGGCCCCGGGGGCATAGTGGTTAAGAGAATCAGCTGAATACCCTAGATTCTCTTAGATTCTGTAGCTTTGCTCTGAGTCAACTGGTATTCATAATTGTGTATGAGAATTACCTGATCAAATTGTATAATCCAGCTAATGACCCTCTTAGAGTTGTGAGTGTATATTTAATTTTTATTATTTATTTATTGTGCATGAATATATATTTTTAGAGCGCTCCCGAGGTGATTCTTAAACAGCCATCATGTTGCCTTTGGAACCCAGTGAGCAGGAGAACTTTGCGGGGGTAGGGTATTTTGTAACAAGTGGCTATTAACATTTCTGATCCTATTTTAGTTTAAGTCACTCAGGAAATGTCTATGGTATTTATGTTTCACCTAGATTTTAAAGTATATCATTTCCATTATTAAGTGACTCAACCATTTACTTAGGCATATAAGACTGGTAGTTTAGTAGGTATACTTAAGTTAACATATTTAAAAAATTGAATACCAATTAAGTAGTTTATTTGCTTGGGTGGTAGGGCCTTTGATTTCTACTGTTAGGTCTCACTGAAATAATAGCCTGAGGTATTGGTTGGTTTGTCTTTACTAAGCTGGGTTTTGTGTTCCATTCTTTTTTCATATTTTAGAAGGGAACTTAGTATTTCTCATAATTTAGTTTAAATTCAAAATTTTATTGAAAATTCAGTTTGAAAAGGAAATATCCATTTCATCTCCGATTTATTAAGAAAGTGGAGCTCAACATTAAGTGTCCTGTTCTGCAGCAGATGTTTCTCTCTTATCCTTATTTTCTGGTTTATGATATATTTTCCTTTGCTTGTGCATGCTTGGTCCTACCCATTCTAGTTTTTCTTTGATTGCACCTCATTGTTTATGCTGCTTTTCTTTCTCTTCAGTCTCTTCCTTTCTCCTGGCTTCTCTTCCTCAGCTTATGAACAAAATTTAAATCTCCCCTTGCTAAAATAACCCTTCTCTCTGCTACTCCTCACTCCTCAGCCTATCCCTTGATCTCTTTGCTTCCCTATACTGCCAACATCCCTTGACAGGGTAATCTATATTTGTTGTATCTACATTTTACAGTCTAGATTCTACTCTCACCACTTTTTTGGAACTCCACTTTCAAGGAGTTGCCAGTGACTTCTCACTTTTCAAATCTAGCAGTCTTTTCCAAGCTCTCATCTTCTTTGGCCTTTTTGCAATATGCGAGGGCCTTTTTCAATATGTTTGAAAGCTCTCTTCTGTTGGTTTATGTTGGAAACCCTGATGGTATAGTGATTAAGAGCTACAGCTAACCAAAAGGTTGGCAGTTTGAATCCACCAGGCCCTCCTTGGAAACCCTATGGGACAGTTCTGCTATGAGTTGAAATTGACGCGACAGCAATAAATTTTATTAGCTTATGTGGCACTTCAGTCGTAGTTGTCCAACCTGTCTGCCTTGTCTCTTCTTTCTTTGCTGAATCCTCCTCTGCTTTTGCTGTCTTTAAATGTGCTTAATACTTCTTCTTGCTTTTGCGGTCCCTCCTACTTTTCATGCATTCCTTCTTTTGACATATCAGCTTCAGAATGTAGAGCAAATTTATTGGGGGCACACTAGTAGGGCCTACTCCAGGGAACTATTGGGCTTCACTGAACTGAGAGGGAACTGACCTGAGATGGCCAGAGAATAAGACTAGGGTGGAGAGCCAATGTTACAGTCAGAAAAATAGTGCCCAAATATCAAGTCCGAAAGGAAAGGATAAAAAATGGAAGAATGAGCAGTAAGATTGGTGGTTTGGATGGTGGGAAACAGGGTAGAGCCATATCTGATGAATGGGTCAAGAATAAGAATGTGTTTCTGGTTCATATTATTCTTCATGGGACCAAATGTGTGTTACCTAGGGGCATGGTATCTTTAAGGAATCGCACTGGGTGTTAGCTTCAACAGTCATTTCTCCTAGGGTTGAAATTCACATCGGCATCTGAAGGCCCATATCAGAGCTTTTTGTCCGTCCTCTTCCTAGATAGTTTCACCTGGATACCAACTGGCAAATAAAATTTAACATATTCCAAATACATTCTTCATTTTTCTCTTATAATTAACTCCTAGCCAGAGACGGTTTGCTTTTCCCTTAGCATTTTGGCATTATATGTGTGTGTATATTTCTATACATGAATTATCAAGCCTTAGAGATTGTAAACTTACAGGGCAGCAAGTGTGTCTTATTTACCTTGTATCTTTCCACATTCCTTGTGTTGACATGCTGGGCTGGATGGAATCTGATCCCAGTTAACAGTAGGTGATCTGTGATAGTCATCTTTAATTTAACATTAATTTCACTTTTTGTGCATTTGTTTTATTCTGAAAAGCTTTTTTATTAAGCTGTACTGATGGCATAAATGGAACAGTTGACTGGAAGACCAAACAGGCCAACAGTTTTATTATCAGCAGAAAAGTGGCTGCTGGGAAGAAAGATGGTGAGTTTAGGTGGTAAATCTAAATTCCTTTTGAGAATTCAACTAAATGTCTGCTTCCAGTATTCTTTTGCGTTTTCAGTCACTTTTGCGGGGGGGAGGGGATTTGTTTTTTGACAAGTTAATCTGAAAAAATTAAATTTTGTTTTTCTAATCTTCTAAAACTTCTGATCCTCTATGTCTTAATCCGTTACTTTCTAAGTTTTTTTCCTTTGCCTTAGCTTTGCCTTTTTTTTTTAACTGAAAATAATTTCTGTTTTTAACCTATTATTGCCACTTGTTCATTCACTTTATCTTGCCCCTTATAAAAATGTCCCAGTGTGGCTAGTATAAGAATTCGTTTAAAACATTGTAGGACTTTAAGAAGTACATTTAACATACATCAATTGTAAAAAGCATTTTATAACCTTAGAAAAATTGTCATGAAATACGATGGCTAATGTTAGTTAGTTTTTGTTACCAAAACGAAATTGATATGTTTTGCCATTAAATAATTCCTGGGCACTCGTTTTCTATTGGAAAGACGACATGACTCTTAATGATTGATTGTTCCTTCTAAATTTTTTTTCCATCTTTAAACGCGAGCCTTGGTGATACAGTAGTTAAGAGCTGTGGCCGCTAACCAAAAGGATGGCAGTTTAAATCCACCAGCTGCTCCTTGGAAACCCTGTTGGCCAGTTCTACTCTGTCTGAAAGGGTCACTATGAGTTGCAATCGACTCAGCGGCAACTGGTTTTTTAATCTATAAATGCAGCAACAAGTGTGCCAGGACCTTTGAAAAAATGCATTTCATTAGGGGAGAAAAAGATTTACTTTACAGTCAAAATATTAGCTGTTTTCAAAATGTCAGTTAAGTGAATTTTTACTTAATCTTTCTTGATTATTGATTCTTCCTTTCACCCCCAAATATTGGCTATATGTGCTTACAAACAGTAACAGAATAGTAGCCTGGTTTCCATAACTTTGGAGCTGCCAAAGGGTCTATAAAAACCATAATAACTTTTATAGTTAAAAAAGAATAATAGTTATCTGTGATAAAATGGCATTCTGCCAGATAAAATATCCTAGGTACCAGTTCACCTCTTTTTTTTCATAGGTCCCTGAAGTTTGGATCACCAACATTTTTTTTCCAGTTGGCACCAAATTGTTCTTCAGCTGGAATCTTCTCACCCTAGATTTGTTTCACTGTGGGACAAAGATTCTCAATATATATTCCACCGTGTTGTCTTTGAAACAAATACCTTTCATCTTTGTTGCTAATATCTATAAGAAAACAGTTTTAGTAACTATTACTTCTCATGAAACGATCACAAAAATTTGTTTTAAAAAGCACTAGATGCACTTATTTCAGGTTCTCAGCTCATTGCCCGTACCCTCCTTAGATATTCCCAGGGAACTCTAGCAGTTTCCTTCCTGAGAATCACCCTTGACAATCTTTACCTGGCTGGTTGTGCAATCAGGCTGAGGGGTTTCAGCTTTTTGGCACAGCTGTTACTGTTGGTAGCAGCCATTGAGTCAGTCCCCGACGCCTAGTGATCCTAGTGCACAGCAGAACGAAACGCCGCCCAGTCCCGCACCATCCCCTTGATTGGCTGCAGGTCAGACTTGACATATCTACTCTTCCTTTTTTTTTTTTTTTCCTAATCTTTTCTCTAGCTATAGGCCCTGGACGGTCTTTACTCTTGGACCCTGCATTGTACTTCTGCTCTGTTATCCCTGAAAGACTTTGGACCTGCTCTGAATCTTGGTTCCCCACTTGATACCCCCAGAAGTCTTCCTCTGGACTTCACATCATTTTGTACTAAATTGTAGTCATCCTTTCTTGTCAGTTTCTTCTCTTTAACTTCAATCTCTAGAACTTCTATCCTCTCATTGGGTATGCCCCTCCTGTTTCTGTTTGATTTGCCAAAAGAGTACTATCTAACTAGCTGTCAAATCCAGCTTAGTCATCTCTTAAGGTGCTGTCTTAGTTATCTCGTGCTGCTGTAACACAAATTCCACGAGTGGGTGGCTTTAACAAACAGAAATTTATTCTCTCAAAGTTTAGGAGGCTGGAAGTCCAAATTCAGGGTGCAGCTCCAGGGGAAGGCTTTCTCTCTCTGTCAGCTTTGGAGGAAGGTCCTTGTCATCAATCTTCCCCGGGTCTAGGAGCTTCTCAGTGCAGGGAGCCCAGGTCCAAAGGACACACATGCTCTTGGCTCTTTTTATTCAGTGGTAATGAGGTTCCTTTCCTCTCTTCTCACTTCTCTCTTTTGTATCTCAAAAGAGATTGACTCAAGATACAACCTAGTTCTGTAGAATGCATCCTACCTCATTAACATAACTGCCTTTAATCCTGCCTCATTAACATCATAGAAGTTAGGATTTACAACACATGAAATAAATACATCAGATCACAAAATGGAGGACAACCACACAATACTGGGAATCATGTGGCCTAGCTAAGTTGTCATACATTTTTGAGGGACGTGATTCAATTCATAACAAGTGCTAGTCTTAGTGAAATGTGTTATTCCAAGACTCTTACATAGCATACTCTAAAATCAAGAGTTACCTGTCTCTTCCTATTTCAAACAGCATGGTCCCTTTGAACCTCAAACTGATTTTCTTGGGACTTGACAGATACCTGTAGTTCTCAAAATAGAAATGGTTGCATCTTGAGTCTGCTGAGGTAACCAGTTCGGGTTACCATGGTCTCTTATTTCCTTAGTTTCTCTTGAACTTATCTTTAGATTCTTCTCCCTGCTTAGTCTCCTCAGCCTATTCACATCCTACCATTGTAGTTCCTGTATTATCAAAATATACAGAGAGTAATAAGTTTCATCAGTGGTATGAAGAAAATTGATTCATTACTTTTATAGTGATAGTAACAAATTATCAGTAACATGTATAGCAAAGCCCTTTGAAATGCTAGCTCACATATCAAAAGGTGGAATCTTTGAGATGTTTTTGACCGCGAATCACAGGTCTTTTTGACAGTTTTTCCAAGAGAGCACAATAGATTATAAGAGCATTTATACAGTAAAATAACTTTAGCAATTATATTTTTTCTATAAATTTCCATTTAGTAATATTTCCATTCTTGACTTTGGTTGTATGATGGTACCCACTTCTGGAAATAAGATTCTGAGGAATTTGAATGCCTCAGACCAATGCATTTGGTGCCATTCTATGTCTACATACTTTAAGTAGTTATGAAAATCATAACACTCCAAATATGGATTACCTTCTCTTTTTCCTGAGGTGGGATGGGGGGAACAATTGAAATTTGCCCCTGGAATAATTTAAATGAAAAGGGTATAAGCCTTCACATTGCTCGAATACATACTTCACTTACACAAACAGCTTCACATTTTCCTGTCCTACTCAGGACAACTCAGGTTCTAAAATGGGTTAGTCTTAGGCTTATTGTTAGACTTTTGTCATTGCTTCTTTTCTGAGGAACTAAGAGAAAGACAAAATCATTCTATCTTTATTTCCTAATTATTATTATTTTTTTTTTAATTTTAAACTTTAATTGGACACTTGCAAGAGTGAGGTAATATGTACTTTGAACAACTTGTTAGAATTCCCTCCTACCATCTTGAAGTACATTTCTCCTTGGCTTATGACAGCAAGAAGTAAAGATAGACTATCTCTCTGATGACCTCGCTTCCTTATTGGTTGGATAGCAGCAGGAAGTACCCCTAGGGCTGAAAATAAACCTTCTTTGCCTCTGAAAGGTGGAAAAGTCAGGGGAAGAATCAAAAAGTTCCAGGAATGCAAAGAGCTATCTAAGAGATGTGAGCTTCTCCTTCCGGGGTCTGGTTATGAGGGCTGCTGCCATGTCTGCTTTCCTATATTCCAGGTTTGTTTCTTTATTTAAACTAGATTGTTGAAATTGTGATTGTCAACTCACATCTTCCAGTTGTGCTGTATGATTAAGAGAACTTCATAGAATGAACTTAGACTGTCAAATTCTGGTTCATCATAGAACAAGGAGAGGTAGCTAAGAAAATTAAGATTTTGTGCAATATAACAAGCATACCATAGTGGGATATAATAATAGAAATAATAGCATGTACAGCCACCAAATGTATGAACTTATGTTTTCAAATCAATAAAATACATTAAGATGAGGGTTCAAGTCCTGTTTCTTCCTTTCGCTGTTCCTGCAGGCTTGAACCGGTCATTTAGTCTCTTTGCGTTCAGCTTTGTCATCTGTAAAATAAAGGACTGAACTCTCCGGAAGAGCAAATGTCAGTGGATTTACTTTACATGCCAACTCTAATTGGTAGTAACTGTTAGGAATTCTGCAGTAAGTAGGATGCTGAGGCCATATCCCATCTCAGCAGGAAGTGGTGCTGTGCTTTTTTAATAGGGAAAGATATTTGGCATGCTCAGACAGGATGACATCTAAAGCCCTTTTCAACTGTAGCATTCTGCGAGACTAAATATATTGATCACCAATTAACAGTGGTTTGCAACCTCTTTCCAACTGACATTTAAGAAAGAAAATAAATAACAAAACCCTGCAATTAGTATGTGGAAGATCAAGACTAGTTTAGGAAAATTAAAATAAGTGGCTTTAGTTGGAGGAGGGTTGTCACAAAGAACCACTTCTGCTTTTTTGTAGAAAAAGACCCAAGTAGTGGTTTCTTTTGTAGCTCATGTAAAGAAAAGTGGTCATTATCTTAAAGGATTGACCTGTAAAACGGCAATCTAGTGCCTTCCCTGTGATGAATTCTACAGCTTAGGCAAGGTGAATGAACTACCTGAGACTGAAGCAAAAAGGATAGCTGACCACTGAAAAGTGAATGGCCTGCAGTACTTTGATGCTGAGTAAACTCAAAGGTGAAGGGCAAATGGCTGAGAAAGCCTTTGATTCAAAGCCAAGATTTGAAATAAAGCTGGATTGATCAAGCACAAGGTAAATCAGGTTGTGTACCTAGATATTGATGCCTGTTAAAATATTTTTCTACAGTAATTATCTGGTTTAATAATTAAATTTTAATTTGACTACAGAAATAACGTGTTAAAAAATGAATTAGGGAGGAAACCATAAATACATTAGTCTCTAAAAACCCTGAAATGAGTTCCCTCGTTGCAGAGAGCGCAAATGGTTTCATCTCTTGTAATCAATTGCGATTAATTGGTAGCAGCTTCTCGGAGTGCTCTGTATTCAGGGGCTCTGAGCCTCAGAAATAGCTTTTAATTGTTAACACTGTAAAACGTAAGACAAGAAGCCCTTATATTTCCTGCCAGTACTTTAAATTTTTAATTATCAGGGATAATCATACCTAGCTATTTAGGCAAAAAATATATTTTTTAAAAGTTGTACCAAGTAAGTAGCTATTTAATATTCTCTTTATAGCCTAAACATTTAAAAACCTCCTTTATCATTCTTACCCTAAATATTTGTAAGTAATTTGGACTCAGTTAAAGCACCCTTGTGATACAATAGTTATATATTTAAAACTTTTTGGACATGACAGGCAAATTAACAAAATTGAAGCACTTTTAGAAATAGACTTTAATTTCTTATTAATAAGTTACTTATTAACGTTGGTTTGCTATGGTATTCTTATCCTGATTTAGTGATTGCTTTTTTTTTAAAGGTACTTGTTTTTTTAAAGGTACTTGCAGGATCGCAATTGACTCGGTGGCACACAACAACAACAAAAACAACAAGGGTAATACAGGCAGTCCCCGGGTTAGGAGCAAAATCCATTCCTAACTGTGTCTTTCAACACTAGTATGTAAGTCGAATAAGGCACCTACAGTTCTTACTTAGCCTTACTTTAGTGCAAGAAAAGGTCTGAAGACTTTTCGATGATTTAAAAGCTGCGTGTACAGCAAGCGATGAAGAATTTGTTGTGAGGAGGGGTTGGTTCTGTCATTTCAAAGTGAGGGCAGATTTACATAACACTAAAGGGCGAATAGGAGTTGTCCATAAGTCGGGACCTTTGTAACCTGGGGTCTTGCTGTATATCATTTAATCAATAGATTGCTTCGTTTAAATCATGCAATCTATTTCCCACATATCAAATATGTAAGAAATCATTTTATTAAAAAAAAAAAAGACAACATTAAATCCGTTTATTTTGAGGGTTCATGTTTACATAATACATGTGTTGGATTTAAGACTTTGAATTGTGTACTTATTTATTTCTGGATGTATTTAATATGGAGTTTATGCTCCCATCACCTCAAGGAATGGCTGCATTCCAATTATAGTAAGATCATCTATTCAGAAGTGTACCGTGTCAACTAGGAACCAGGAAATACCCCACTAAAGGGTTTTTGGGCGGCCAAAATAGATGCTGCAAACGCAAGGCTCCTGTGTTTTACGTCTACCCGGGCCCCGTGTGCATTAAGTCAGCAGGTTATTTGTTTCTTTACACGCACTCCCACTTCATTTGGTAATCTGGTTTCTAAACCTGTAGCTGATTAATAGCAGCAAATTAGAAGGGCTAGAGAAGCTGCTATGGAAAACCTACTGATTGCAATGAGAAATGACAGCTGACAACTTGTCTACAGAGGCAAACACAGAAAATCTATAAAACACACAACCTTAAAAAGCATAGCAGACTACTGCAACCAGCTAGCGTGATCGGTAAATGACAAGGCACCCAAACAGTCCATAAGGGCGCCTCTGTGTAATAGACCAGAGTGCAGTAATTGATGTGCAAAATGATGACCTTAAACCATCATGAAAAAGGATCGACCACTGAGCGCTTAGAAAACTTAGCTCTCTGGAGTGCTTCAACCCTTGGGGTTCCTGGTAAACTGAGATTTTTCTATACTCTCTTAAACCTTAAAAATTAGAAAATGATGATATAAATGGACCCTTAAAAATTAATTTGTTGATAAAGCATCTAAGAGAGACATACACATAGGTGCCTCATAAAGGTGACCTGAACGTGAGTATCGACAACACTTGATGACTTCTCAAAGGTTTCAGAAGGAAGACAGCTTTACAATTTAAATCTGGCTGGAGCTTGCAGGGCCTCACATATAGCGGCTATTTTATTTTTACAGCCATGTACTTTGTCTCAGTGGTACAGAGGGGCTGTTAAGTGATCTCTGGACTTCTTTGTGGAGAAGGGACTGCGTGTGTGCCTGTACACATGCATATGGCATTAAGAATCATTATTGTAATAATCGTGAGTTTTCTGCCATGGATTCATTATAATGCACTACCATAATCCTTTCCAAATTTAATGTTTACTAAATACATCCAAATTTGCTTTAGTTTTCAGGTAATTGTAAATAAACACACCAACTCACACCCTTATATTTGCATCACAATATTTCTCTCAGAGAAAATTTCAAATGAACTATTAATAAAGGAAGATGGTGCTATTTAGCTAGCGTGCGGTCCCACTTTTTTACTACTGCTGTCACGTTCTGTTATTTGGTTCTTGGCTCTCTGCTGTCACGTAATATCCAGATGTTGAAATGATCTGTGGTTTCTGTGTCTTATGACCGAAAGGTACAGAGAACAGTTTCATAAACAAGATTTTGGTAGCATGGTGATGAGAAACATTGGACATAACAATTAGGAATGATAAATATCCTAGCCACTTAACCACATACCCGTTTGGGTCTTCTCTTTTCCTAGAGATTGAAATATTTCTCAGCAGGAGTTCAGAGTTCCCCATAATTTGACTCTTCTTGTCTTCCCAGGGCTTATCCCTGTACCTTAAGTGTATCCCAGGATCTGGCATCATTGACATAATTCTCTTTCTTGACAGTACTCCGCAGTGTCCCACTACTGTAACTTGTACCTGTGTCTCCACCACTGAAATGCTGAGTCCTCCATCTCTGAGTTTCAGGTCCAATGTGTAATTTTCCTTAAAAAATGTTTTTTACATAACATTAAAATTCCTGTCTTAAGGAATTTTTAGTTTCTGCAAATGTAGCTATCCTGGCTATTTGAAGATGATGTTTTTGATCCCCTGTGGATTGGGCTTTTGGTTTAGTTGTTTTCCCCATTAACGGTGATGGATTTCCACGGACTTAGCCACACACAGGTTTGTAGTCTCGTTTGTACCCAGCGGCATGTGTTTGCAGAAGCAATGGATTTGCGGCCGTAAAAGATTGCAGAGCCATGTGATACGCAGAGAGGCCAGACCCTGTGACCTTGGCTTGATTAGCATGGCACCCTACACATGTATATTTCAGAGATTATTAGATCTAGTATCGTGAATTCTTAGGGTGTTTAAATTTGATTTTCAAGGCTTGCTCTGAGGAAAACAATGTTTCAAGCTTACAGTTTGTGAGTCCTACCTAGGCACGTACGAGTGCAATATGTGTTAACTATTAGTAACAGCCTTTGTGGATGTTGGCACAGAACCTTTCGGAATTATTTGTATAGCCCATGTTTAGAACAAGAGTCTATAGCTTCTAATTCTCTGTGTCATTTGTTGTTTTTGAAAGGAAGCAGAGGTATAAATACTGCCCAAATATCCTCTGTTGAGGAGCTGTTTGTTTTGCAAGTAACAAATGGCAAAGGTAAAGGGCACCTCTCGAAAATGTTGTGTGGGTGTCCATAATTTAAACTGATGTTACAGAAAGGAAGTATTATTTTCACGAACAAAACATAGTGGCTTAGTCATTTTCCATTTCTAGATGGTGAATGTGTCATACATCTGTATCATGTTTTTCTCAAAGTGAATAACATACTATACTTAAAGTGAAGCAGGCTTTACTGTGGAGTTGCCAAGGTAACTGACCAGCAAGTATGCAGTTCAGTGGATTGCAGAAAGGCAGTTGAGTACACATGAATAAAGAAACATGCATGCCATCTGAAAACCCAAGAGGGCTGTGGTAGATTGTGGTTTGACTCTGTAGATTGCAGAAATATTTTTTTATGAAAGCAGAAACTGAGATGTTCTGTACTGGCCCTTGAGGTGCACTGATATGGAATGGCAGGTACCCTTTTATGGTTCTACTTCACACCCTGCCCAGGCCTATCTATAAAATAAGATTATTTGAATACTATTTAAGATGAACAGCCTTTCTTTTTGTTTTACAAACTGGGTTTTACCTGCCTTCTAGTGGCAAAAACGAAGGGAGACTTACAGTAGTTTACAGCATAGATGGCTAATAGTAACTCATGAAGTGCTACACACAATTGATAATTAACTCGAATCGCAAAAATAAAATCTAAATTAAATATTGTACATGTTTAGTCAGCAAACACGAGAGGATTATTTGCCTATACGGTGATTCTTATTAGAATGTATTCTTCCATTCATTAGACATTGATAACGTTATTTAAATATGCCACTGTCTTCTAGGTGCTGAGAAAATAGGTTTTTCATCTCTAGACAGAATAAACATGATAAATTCTGAAGAGATTCATTTGTGTTTTTCAAAATCTTCTTATGCTTAGGCTGTAGGGTTGTGGTCTAGAATTTAAACATCTTTTCCTAGAGATTGAAATTATTTCTCAGCAGGAGTTCAAAGCTCCCTATAATTTGACTCTTCTTGTCTTCCCAGGGTTTGTCCCCATACCTTAAACATACCCCAGAATCTGGCATCATTGACATAATTCCCTTTCTTGACAGTACTCCACAGTGTCCCACTACGGTAACTTGTACCTGCGTTTCCACCACTGAAATGCTGAGTCCTCCATCTCTGAGTTTCAGAATCCTGCTAGTGCTTTTCAGAGCCTTACAGAATTCTACTTCTTCCATAAACCTTTTCTAGTTCTTTCCAGCCTCGATTGCTCCTCACCATTTTTCCAGGTTTTGCAGAGCAGTTCATACTTCTGGGATAAGACCTGGTTAGGTGGACATTGGTCTCCCTAACCAGATGGTCATTTTATGGAAGGCAGACACTGGGTCTCCTTTATCTTCACATTCCCCACGGTACCTGACATTCAGGGCGCGTTTTAGAATCGTACTGGTGAACAATGTCAAATCATTATATTCACCGTTTTTTTATGATTGACTCATTCCCATCTTTGGAAAATAGTGGGAGACTTTCTACAGGTGAGTGAATTGTTCTTGGGTAGAAGTTGGGTCCTTTCAATGCCATGGGAAGACCACTTGTGAATACTAGTATAAAACCAGTTAGAAAAGAATGGGAGGCTCCCTAAATACCTAGTTTAAACCTAACTTACAGCTTCCATCCCTCTGTTACATAGCCTTTGAAGTGATGTTTTTAGTAGTAAAGCTTTGGATACGTGAAGCTACAAGCCAAATATTTTAGTTCAATTCCCCGTTTTTTGGCTGTCTTCCACAGAACTGCAAGGACAAGTTTTCACAGATAAAGAAAGATTTTGTGGGACTTCCTATTTTTATGCTGAAAAATTTACTGTCAAGTGATCTTGCTATCCGGGGCTTTTAGTAAGTTGTGAGCCTGGAGTGAGCAGCCTTGGGATTCTAAGGTTAATTACTGTATTTACAAATCCGTCAGTGACTAAGAGGAAGAACTGGCTTGATAGGGTTTATATGTCTAAAAATTGCAGCCGTTCGCCAGTCAGGAAGATAGAAACCCAAAGGAGATTGTAAAAGTGACAAGAGTAACGGCAGTGATGTGTTGGTGGAGATGATAATATCAGACGAAAAACAATAGGTGGAAACTAATCAAACCAATTTGGCCCATTTTAATATGCCTACATCATGTGTCTTAGGTAATCAGTAAATTGTGAAATCTGCCTCCATTTCACTTACAGAAGTTATTTGCACTAAAATTTATTATGTAATTGTTATTGCTTATTTAGGATGTAGCATAATATAATAGATTATTTTGTTTGAATTGTTAAATGTCAAGATCAGGGAAAATGGAATAAATCTTTTCTTGGTGAGACATGAAGGATGAATATTCGTAGTGAAAGTGTCCAATGCATTTTTACAAGTATATGTGAAAGTCACCTTACATATTTTTATGGTATTATACAGTCTGATGTGCTTTATCTAGATAACAAGTAATACAAAGTAGATTCTTACCATTTAAAAAATTACGCTGTGTCCTTTAAAAAAAAAAAGGTAAAAGAAAAGCAACTACAGCAATTATATAGTTGGTCAATTATCATGATGTATGTTTTGGGCAATAATTTCAAGTAGAAAGAAATTACCAAAAAGATATTACGTATGTCTTCATTATTTAATAACAACTTAAAATATTAAACGTACCTAATTTTGTCTGCATGACATTAGGCTCAGAGCACACCAGGTTGAGAGAGTTGTTCCATGTTTTGTCCTAAAATCACTTCTCTTTAAAATAAACTGTTATTAACAGTTACCTCGCTTGTTGCTTCTGTTTTCCCAGAAATTTCTGCGGCGTGAACGGTGTATTACAGTGTAAGCTGCATTCTCATGAGCGTATCTCATTTTTTTTTTTTTTTTGATCTCATTATAGTTGTCTTTCTCTCTCTTATCTTTCCTCTTTGTTTTCAGTGTACACTATTTTCTCCAAGGTGCACTCTGATCGGAATGTATATCCATCTGCTGGAGTCCTCTTTGTTCACGTTTTGGAAAGAGAATATTTTAAGGGGGAATTTCCACCTTACCCGAAACCTGGTATGTTTTTTTTTTTTTTTTGCAGGGGGAGAGTGGTTAATTTACTTCATTTTTCTTTTTGTTCAGTGTAAGTAATCTAGATGATATGTGATCAAATATGTTTAACATTATTAGAAATGGTCGAGATAAGTGATAAATTGGTTGTTGCAGGATATTTTAAGGTTAGGAATTTAATTACAGAAGGATGTAATTCACTTTTGAATTTTAAAGAAAGCATATTTCTGGATTCTCAGTCTTGAGTTTTATGCATCTGGCAAATGATCTACCTGTATTCACATAGTAATAATTAGAGCTGTGCAATTATGATTTTCCATAGCAAGACTCAGATTCTTACAGAGTACATTGATTTTTGGAAAAGTATACATATGTTATAGAAGAGAATTAAATATATTCAGAAAGAGTTCTCAAAAAGGCTTTTAAAATATGAGATAATATAACTTCCTAATAGTATAATGGAGATAAACTTTTTCTTGGAAAGTAATGCCAATTATGAAGTCTTATTTAGTTCACCATTGATTTAAATACCTTATGCTGAACTGTCACCAAAAAAACCCTGCTGCCATTGAGTCGATTCCGACTCATGGTGACCCCGTAGGACAGAAGCCCCTAGTTCTTCCAAGGCTGTAAATCTTTATGCCAGCAGACTGCCACATCTTTCCACTATGGAGTGGCTGGTGGCTTTGAACCACTGACCTGGCCAGCAGCCGAGCACTTAACCACGGTGCCACCAGGGCTCCTGTAAAAACATATGATCGAATTAATGAAGATAAAGAATAGCAAGAGAAAACATATTAAGTTATAACTCTTACATAAGTAACAAATAAAAATAAATTTTATCAAAATTATATCTTGTACAAGCACATTTTTAGCAATTAAAAAAAGAATTAAAATATAGTTTTTTATGAAAAGAATTTATATATACATACACAAAAATTTGAGTAAAAACTACCCAATTTAACATAGCTGATGAAGTTTTAAATGTTTTGAAATAACTTTTCATGAGATTACATGCATTCTAATACAGCTGATAAATTCTTCCAGAAAGAAATTTTGTTTCTTAATATGTATTTTTTTAATTGTGCTTTAGATGAAGGTTTACAGAGCAAATTAGTTTCTCATTAAACAATTAATGCACGTACAGCTTTGTGACATTGATTACCAACCCTGCGACATGCCGACACTCTCCCCTTCTCGACTTTGGGCTCCCCATTTTTTTTGTCCAGCTTTACTGTCCCCTTCTGCTTTCTTTTCCTTGCTCCTGGACTTGTGTGCCCATTTAGCCTGATATACATGGTTAAGCTACATGTATTATTGTTTGTTTTTACCAATTTTTTTTACTGTACTTTAGATGAAGGTTTAAAGAGCAAATTAGTTTCTCATTAAACAGTTAACACACATATTGTTTTGTGACATTGGTTGCCAGCCCCACAACGTGTCAACGCTCTCCCCTTCTCGACCTTGGATTCCCCATTACCACTTTTTCTGTCCCCTCCTGCCTTCTCGTCCTTGCTCCTGGGCTGGTGTGCCCATGTCTAATCTTTGAGTGAAGAGTGAACCTCAGGATATAAATATTCTTTTTGTGGATTATATGATGAATTGCATACCTGAAAACACTTATAAAATACAGTTAACTGTGTTCTCAATAGCAGTCAAGAAAAAGGTAGTCTTTTCATCAGTTATTAAAAAACGTTTTCTTATGAGGCATTCCAGGTTTGCAATAGTACTTTGGTTAAACTTCTTGAGCAGCAACACCAACATCTGAGAAGGAATAATATAGTTAAGAGCCTAGTTTCAGGAGTAAGCTCTGGGTTAACTTCTAGTTTCACCATTTAATATGACTGTGGAAAAGTTACTTAATTTCTCCAAGTTACATATTCCATCAATAAAATCAGGGCTAATAGTATAGCCATCTTCATAGGCACATTGCGAAAATCAGGTGAAATAGTGCCTGTAAAACACTTAGCACAGGGCCGTGTATATGCTAATATATGATATTACTATTGTCTATTAATATGCTGTCATTAATACAGTTGTTTTAGATTTGTAACATCTTTTTCATCCCATCCTCCAATGTTTTAAAATCACATTATTTTTGTTTCGATGCTAGTTTTATAATTTTATGATACCCTTTAAGGTTAATGTGATAGTATTTAGGCTCCTTAAGGATGTGAATACATCAATATGGTGAGGTGATTTTCCTGAAAGATAGTTGTCTCTCTGGCAGAACTCCCCCATGACAAATTAATCAAGAAAAAAATTCCTGGTAAATTGTATGCATCTGCTTTCTTTGTTGCATCAGATTTCTAGACAAATTAAACAACCAAATGGATTTTTTTCTTTATATGAGACTGTAATCTAAATTCCCAAATGGATTTTTTTTTTTTTTTTTGCTACAAATGTAAGAAACAGGTACATAAAATTTTAGAGACAAACATTTTAATTGAAACTATCAAAGAAAAAATTGTGAAAATAACTGTCTTATGTCTTCTTAATTGTGTTTCTTATCTAGGTGAGATTAGTAATGACCCCATAACATTTAACACAAATTTAATGGGTTACCCAGACCGACCTGGATGGCTTCGATATATCCAAAGGACTCCTTATAGTGATGGAGTGCTATATGGGTCTCCAACAGCTGAAAGTGTGGGGAAACCAACAGTCATTGAGGTAAATACATTGAAAGAGCCAAATTTATACTTTTGTTTTTTTTTGTAATTTAAGTTTCAAGTGTTATAATTAAATTTACACAATAATGGTTTTTAGTATATTATGTGTGAAACACACTAGATAATATTTGGAAATGTACCGTTCCTATCTATCCATCTACAAAGTTTTGTTTTAGCTTTTATGTAAAAAGTCATTCTCAATTAGTGAAAAAACATTCAAAGACATTTTAAAGAAATAGAAGAATTACTGTAATATGAATTATATTTAAGAAAATAATACAAACAAAACACGTATTGGCTCCATATTTTAATTTGAAATTTCACATTCAATTGAAATATAATTATTCTTCAGACATCTTATAGGGTCCTACCATGTGCCAAGCGTTGCACTAGGTGCAGCTGGTAGAAAGATGAACCTTATGTGTTTACAGTCCAGATGTTGGAGTACTGGGATGGAAACCTGTATTTAGCCAACACTGTAATAACAACTGCTATAATAAAAAAGGTGCTGCTTGATGCAGAGTTGTGAGAAGATAAGTACTTCACAAAGTAGAAGGAAGGCTCTCTTGGGCAGAGGAAACAGCAGAGGTATTAGAAAACCACATGGTGCTTAGCGAACTACAGGTATCAGTAGAGGGCAGGATGTGCCCCAGTGGCCAAAGGTTAGGAACTGACGTGTTGATGCTAGTAGGGGCACATCTTTGAGGCCTCTGTAAGCCATGCTAATGTGTGTGTAGCTTTTATTCTAGCAGTGATGGTGGTATTATAATTCATCAGTTTTTTCCAGTACCTAACATGTTCGGGTGATATTAGAAACTTAAAAAAAAAAAAAAAATAGTGATCCCTAGGAATTAATACTTTAAAAGAATGAGTGGATATATAACTGAAAGTGTTTCACTGTTTATTATTCCCAACAAAGTCAGAATTATAATGGCAATTACAGCACAGGAGTCCTAAATACACATGTTTTAGGCCCTGATGCCTCAAGGATTTTGGATTCTAATTTAACTATTCAGTTCCGCAGGCATTTACTGGTAGCAACTAGGTGGCAGTGTGGAAAGTGACAGTCGGATTGCCGGGGGCTTGTATAGGTGTTGGGTGGCGTGCTTTCTACCTGATACAAACCAGTAGAGGATTCATGCCTTGAGTTTTTCTCCAAAGTTTTAATCCGTGATGGACTATGCATATGAGCTCCCATTTTGGCTAAGAGAAGTCTTTTCTCCATTTGAATTGAAGTTTGTATTAACTTGGTTTTGCAATGATTTCTAGAAATAAATCTGCTTTCGAAAGGCAATGTAGATGTGTAGCTTAAGAAAGAAAATGGTTTTGAGTTACTGCCAAAATAAACTTTTAAAATACTCAGCAAAGTTTTAAAAGAAAGACATAAATATAATTCATCAAATTTAATTAGCAGATTAAAGGAGAAAAGCAGCATAACCATCTTGATAGAGGTAGAGAGAGCGTTTAGCAAAATTCAACACCTAGTCTTAATAATAACAATAAAAAACCCTCAGCAAACTAGTAATAGAAGTGAACTTCCTTATCCTAATAGAAGTTATTTACCGAAAATGAGAGCAAACATCATGCCTAGTAGGAGAACATTGGAGGAATTCCATTCAAATTGAGGAAAAAAACAAGGATGACTCCCTCCCCCACATCTGTTACAGAATATATTGGAAGTCCTAGCAGGTGTAGAAAGAAAGAAAGAAAGAAATTAAATGTATAAGGATTTAAAAGGAAGAAATTGAAGAATCAGTGATAGAAAGCATCTATAGATTAACTTAAAATCCTAAGAAGGCTAGCTATAGTGTCAATATAGAAAATTCAGTTACATTTCTATATATGAATAACAAGTATTGCTAAAATACTTGTTTTGAAAAGATACCATTTCTAATAGCAACAAAAATTATAAGGTACCTAGGAATAAATCTACCAGAAGGTATATAAGGTCTGTATGAGGAAAAACTTTCATTGATATTAAAAATACCTATATAAATGAAAAGATATTCTATTCTGGGGTAAGAAGACTCAATGTCATGAAGACATGTATCACTTTCACCCTAATTGATCAACATATTTAATACAGTTCTAATCAAAATATCAATATGATTTTTCATGGAACTTGGCAAGCTGATTCTAAAATTTATAAGGAAGAATAAAGGGCCAAGAATAATCAAGACAGTGCTAAAGAAGGGAAAAAAGAGGGGGGAAGGGTACAGTTCTAAAGAAGAAAAATAAAAGGGGAAGGGTTTCTCGCCCTCTGGATGTCAAGATTTATTATAAACCTAAAGTAACTACCATACAGTTGTATGGATGCAGAAATAGACAAATTGATCAATGAATGGAATAGAGAGCACAGAAACAAATCCATCTACATAAGGAACTATGATATATGTATGTATAGATGGTGCCACAGATCATTAGGGAAAAGAATGTCTATTGAATGGTGCTCAGACAATTGTTTATTCATATGGAAAAGCTTACGGTAAGACTAGATTCTTACATCAAACACAATAGTCAATTCTGGACTGATTAAGGACTTCAGTATGAAAAGCAAAATTTTAAAACTATTATATGAAAATGTAGAATTTCTTCTGATCTTGGGGTAAAGGATTTCTTAAATAAGACCTCAATTTTTTAATTTGAGAAAAGATTGGTAAATTTTACTATTTTAAATTGAGAACTTCTGTTCATCAAAAGACACCATTAAAAAAAAAAGAAGACATGCTACAAACAGGGATACTTTCAATACATATAGCTGACTGTTAGTATCTAAAATATGAAAAGAAATCCTACAATTCAAAAAGAAAAAGACATGAACAGACATTTTACTAAAGGGGGGGATACAAATGCTGATAAACCTAAGTAAAAAGCTGAATCGTGTCAGTAATGAAAAAAATTCAAATCAAGAGCACGATGAGAATTTTACCCTTAGTAAAATTAATTGCTGGTGAGTGTGGAAATTGGCACAACCACTTTGGAAAACAGTACTGAAATATCTCAGACAGTTGAGTATCACCATACCCCATGATCCAGCAGTCCTACTTCTACCTCTATACCTCAAAGAAACACTCGCAAATGCGCACTTGGAGGTGGTTATAGCAAAACACTGGAAACCCATAAAACAATGGTGGCTCAGAGAGAATATGTAAATTGAGATATAGAGCAGCAATGAACTTAAGCTTACCCAGCAACATGGATAAATGTAAATGTAATGTTGGATTAAAAAACAAGTCCCAGAAGACTACATATAGTATGATACCATTTTTATAAAGAACAGAAATAAGAAAACTAAGCAATCTGTTTTATATCATACATGCATTTATGATAAAACATGGTTACTTCTTGTTGGGGAGAGACAGGGGAGTAGAATAGGAGAGAAATACGTGCATGTTGACTTTAGGTTCATTATATTCTTATATCTTAATACTAACAAATAATATAGTGAGGCGATAATGAGGAAAATTAGAAGATAATGATGAGTTTAGCAGATCTTTCATATAAGCAAGTAGTGACTTATCTGTAAATAAGTCATTTTTTGTATTCATACATAGTAACATATTTAAGGAACCCTGGTGGCACAGCAGTTAAGCACTCAGCTGCTAACCAAAAGGTGGACAGTTCGAATGCACCCAACAGCTCCTCAGGAGAAAAGACCTGGCAACTAACTCCCATAAAGATTACAGCCAAGAAAACCTTACAGGGCAATTCTACTCTGTTTCATGGGGTCACCATGAGTCAGAATTGACTCAACACCTAACAATGACAGTGACGTACTGTATTTTGAAATATCATTAATGTTGTCAAAAGAGTTTTGCATATCTTAAACTAATATTTGATCATATAAATCCACTGATTCATTCATTCATTCAATAAATATTTATTGAGCATCAAAAATAGATCAGCACTGACTGCTCTGACAAAGGTCACAATAGAGGGCCCCAGACAGAGCTGGAGAAAAATGTAGAACAAAATTCTAACTCACACATACACACACACACACACACACAAAAAAAAACAAACTTACTGGTCTGACAGAGGCTGTAGGAACCCCGAGAGTATGCACCCTGGACTCTCTTTTAGCTCAATACTGAAGGCACTCCCAAGGTTCACCCTTCAGCCAAAGATGAGACAGGCCCATAAAACAAAACAAGACTAAATGGGCACACCAGCCAGGGGCAAGGACGAGAAGGCAGGAAGGGACAGGAAAGCTAGTAATGGGGAACCAAAGTCAAGAATGACATGTTTGTGGGGCTGGCAGCCAATGTCACAAAACAATATGTGTATTGTTTAATGAGAAACTGATTTGCTCTGTCAACCCTCATCTAAAATACAGTTTAAAAAAAATAAAAATAAATGTGAAATTATGCTGTATTTTTCCCCCCAAAAATAAAATAGATCAACCAAGTTCTGGGAAGGGGATCAAAAATAGCACAATGTACACATGTATCTGCTCTCAAGGTCTTCACATAATGATAAAAAGTGAAATTTGACTGAGAATATTCCAGTATTTCAGTATCTCACTAGAACTGATAGGACTGCGTTCTACCATATCTGTTAAAATTAAACATTAAATATAAATTCAGATAATACATTTCCTCCTGCTGATATAATATGTTCTTCACTCCCTTCAGTAGCCTGTGATTTTAAAAGAAGAAATCTTACTAGGATTTGTGAAATTTACAATGATGAACTTTGTGATCTATCTGGCCAGGCTAGCCATAAAAACATTGCAGTTAGTTTGGAAAATATGTGATCTTCCTTTCTGAGCTGAGGCTTCAAGATATTATAACAAATAATAGAGAATTGATACTTTTTTTTCCCATTGAAACTATGACAAAATTTTTCGCAGGGGAACTTTTTAAATCATGAGGATCACCCCTAATTTTTTTTTTTTTTAAACATGTTTTTCACTTGCTTTTTCGTGGACAATACTTCTTAGTTTATCTTATTGGCTAGTCTTAATTTTTGTGTTCAGTATGAACCTAATTAATCACGTCTCCCAACAGATAGCAGCAAGGAAGTGATTAAGTCCAACGGAAATCTGAAAGATTGTAGAGAGAAATTAAAAAAAAAATTCTGGAATAATACACCTTTCAAAAAGTGTACCTTTTAAATATGGTTAAAGGTTAAGAATTGCTTATTCCAAAATAACTGATTTTTTTACTGTTCTAACTACGGTTATTTCCTATGTGTCTAATATATTTCATTTGAAGCACATTTATGATGCCGTAAAAACCTTGACCTCGGTTTTAAATGCTCAAGAGATTCCTTTTTAGTGTGAGTCAGTTTTATCCTACTTTCTGGTCCTAGTGTCACCCAGAGCTGCTCTCACAGCTTGAAGGCTAGTACTGGGATTCTAAGATTTTTACACAATCATTTGCCTTTTTGAGGTACTGCAGATGTGTCGGAATGATTTACTGTCTGTTAATCTGTGATTTTTGAAGCCATATCCTGTTGGCCTTGACTTTGTTTGTTATCTGCAGTGGCTGTTTCTGAGTTGACATTGAAGAAAGTTCATTGGCTCTCCAAATGTTTACTAATGTTTGACTCTACGAAGGGATTGATTTGTGTTACTGAGTGTGTGCCAAGGGCTTCATAGACGGTGATAGTTACTGCTTACCTTCCTTCATAAATGAGACCTGATACGCTACTCATGAACTGGACTGGTTGGTGTATAGTTCACTACTAAATGCAAATAACATAGAGATGTGCTTGTGTTTAAGGCGTATTTTCCAGTATAATCCTTGAAATCCTTTTAAAAGTGCAAAACTGCATTCTTAGCTGGTTGGGTTTGATTTGTGTGTTTTATTTTTGAAATCTTAGAATGCCACTGCTAAGTAATTCAGAATGGTTAACCCACTTACTAATGAGGCCTCCGGACTGCTGCCAACACTTAGGGCCATTCCGAAAGGGCCTTTCCGATTTTAATTTTTTTGTTTTTGCATGTTAAATACACCTGACTAATTGTTTATTTTCCTGTAATATTGCTAAAAGCTCTGAGTTTTCATTGCCCAGAGAAGGAATATTTTGTAAGGAAATAAATAAAGCAAATGGAATAAACAATGATTCCTTTTTATTTTGTCTTTAATGAATTTCAGTTTTCAAATAACGTTGTACTTCTTGAATATGATTTCCTTTTTCTAATAGATAACTGCCTACAATAGGCGCACCTTCGAGACTGCAAGGCATAATTTGATCATTAATACAATGTCTGCAGAAGGTAGGTATGGAAAAGCATATTGATGATTGTTTCTTTATCTACAGAAAACCTATTTCACGATCTTTTATAATTGTAAAAAGAGTTAAGGATTTTAAAGAACCACATACCTAAAACGATTGCATTCCTTAGAAAATATCATGATATGTTACGGTGGATAAGAGCTCAGGAGAGGGAACCAAACAGGCCACTTAATATTTCCTTAAGCCTTGGTTTCCTCATGTAAAATGCTGCGAAGAACAGCATTTCTCATAAATCTCTGGTAAAGATTATATGAGTTAAGGCCTGAAATGTGCTTAACACAGAGCCAGTACACATTCAATAACTATTACCAATTTTTATTATTTTGTTTTAAAAACTTCTATAGGTAGTAGTTGAACTGTATGCCAAAGATCCAGAGTTACGGGTATATAGAAATCAACTATAATTTGGGCCACAGTTTCCTAAGTAGCTAATCATGCATCCGTACTTGTTAGAGTCCATCAGCAGTTTAGATTTACATATTGTAAGCTCAAATTGTCAGCTCTTCTCTCAGGAATTTGAAGGTTAAAGACAAAACCTCCTAGGTATTACATTGCCAAACATTTTTCCCTTATTTTGGTATTTGGCTGGGAAAAATGCATACCACTACAAACATGGTAGTTAACATTTATAAATCAAAGGATAGTTCTCTCTATAAATACCAGGTATCATATATAAAGGTGACAGGAGAGGAGCTGATACAGAATTCTTCTGTCCCTGATGGTAAGGGACTTCTGGTTATATTTATTGGTACAATTAAAAACAATTGAACAAACACAAAATATTTTATCAGAAGCTACTAATTTGGAATTCATGGTAATTCAGTCAAGGTTGGGTTAAAAACTGCTATATACTTTATGAAACAAAGCATTTTTTGTAAAACTGATCATACTGTACATACTTGGAGAGATTGCTTGAAAACTTTGAACTTCCTTAAGTGTGATTTTTTTCCCCAGGTGTTTTAGCAGTACCAACTACAGACAACAGATGTGCTGATTTAAAATTTTAAATGACCTTCATATATGAAAAGCAAGCCCAAATGCCAGCTCTGCGGGCATGGACAGAGGACTCTCTGTCCACCCTCCAGCCCCCACAAGGGCTTTTGGTAGGAATTTATGTTTGGATCAGGGAGACTTTGTTCTTGACCTCAGATATAATTGAATGCTTGCATCCAGTCTAAACTGCCTCTGTAGAATTGGAATATCCTTCATGAACAGAACAATTTCAGAGTTCTCTTCCTCCTTGGGAATTCATCAATATAGTTTTATAGTTATATTACATTGGGCTTGGGCTACCTAACCTCGCCATTACACCCTTAGAGGGACTCAAAATCTTCTGACAGGTATTGGAGTTCCTACTGACTGGAAGGCAGCCTGGTCTACAGCAAGAACTTCTTTTCAAATCTAGTCTTAGTCCTGGATCTAGGTGCCATTGTTCAAATATGGAGTCCCATGATCAGGCAGGTATTAATGGGAGACAGCTAGTCAACTTTAGGTTGAAAGTTAGCTTTAGGGGCTGCTGATCTAAATCAAAGGCTCTTGGTGGCACAGTGGTTAAGCACTTGGCTGCTAACTGAAAGGTTGGTGGTTTGAATCCAAACCAGGGATTTTTGATGCTGTGATGGTGAGGGAGGAGAAGAAGGTAGGTCTGGGGCCTCTACCTTTACTTCACTCAGAGTTGTTCTACTGCATTTAACATAGGGTTCAGTGGCCTGAAACTATTTAAAAACCATTGAACTAAATGACATACCTTTGTCCTTGTGGTTTAGACACAACGTATGTGGGAAAATGAACAGTGGGACTTATCTCTTTGAGATA